>NC_050573.1:211493165-211798790 GCF_011100635.1 Trichosurus vulpecula
GAGGTTTCTTTCAGGAAGTCATAGATGGTTTCTTACTCTTTTCACTTTACACTCCAGTTTAAATAGACCTGGGTAATTTTCTTTTATGATTTCTTGACATGTGATGTACAGTATTTGTTTTTATCATAGGTATCAAGTCATAAAATTATTAAATTATCTCTTTTGATCTGTTTTCCTGGAGAATTGTGGGGTTTTGTATATCTCACATTTTCTATTTTTCATTTTTATTTTATTTTAAGATTTTTTGTTATTTTGGGGGGGTCTTCAATTTTCATTTTGCCATCCTAATTTTCAGAGTCTGTTAAATAAAAGTAAGATCTTGTATATATTTTACTAAATTGTTAAAATTCTTTCCAAGTATTTCCTAAAGCCTTTTCATTCCTTTTATAATTATTTTCTCAACCATTTTTAATATACTCTTTTATTTCTTCTTTAATTTCTTCCAGGAATTACAACTGACCTTTTGGCCAAGCATTCTCCTCTGATTGTTGATGTTTTTGAGTTACTCTCTTCTAGAGTCATGTCTGGGACAATTTTTTTATTGTTGGTATCTTTTTTAATTACTTATTCTTCTAATGAGTACTTTCTGATATGGGACTTCATGTTATGGCCATATTTTGAGCACTCTGGAGAGAATTTAGGGAACTTGACTGGCCCTAGTCTGTATTTCCTGGAGCCTCTACTCACTGGTTATTGAGTGCCATATTCTTCAAGGATCTCAGGGATAGCTGAATCCAAAGAGCTACAAATTCTATATTGCCCTGAGAAGGATATTATAGAGCAGAGGTCAAATTCATGTCCAACAAAACTCATGAGTGAAGACTGAATCTGATTAAAATATAATTGGGACTTCTTGAGGCAGAGCCAAGATGGTGCAGTATAGAAAGCAGTCAGCTGAGCTATCCAAACATTCCCCTCCAAACAACTTTAAATAATTCTTCAAATTGAATTCTGGAGTGGCAGAGCCAATAAAAGGTCAGAGTGAGATATTCTTCCATCACAAGACAACTTAAGAAGTTGGGAAGAGAGATCTGTAATATGAGGAAGGAGGCTGACCCCAACACCCATGGAAGAAATGTCAAGGGTGCCACTAGATGGTGGTGACAGGAAGAACAGCAGCTTCAGGATTTGTCAAGCCAGAGAGAGTGAGGAGACATGGCAGCTGGTCAGGAAAAGATTATGTGCTAGAACTGGGCACAGGACCAGGTGTTAGTTGGCAAGTCCACTTGCCAGTACCCACATCTGGGTCATAGTTCAAGGGCAGCACTTGCAGTCAAGAGGGAGCAAGAAATCAGAAGGGCAACTTTTTGGCCACTCCATTGCCTATACTCACTTCTAGGTTATAGCTCAAGGACAAGGAGAAAGACTTTTGGTAATGAAAAAGTGAAAGACCTGAGGCACAGCATCACTACTGGTCCCAAGGTATCAGGAACCTGAGGAACAATATTATTTCCGGTGCCAAAGGAACAGTATCCCTAAAAAGCAGTATCAATTGCAACCACAAGGGACTGGGGGCTCTTCTTGGGTAACAACTGGAGTGGAGACCAGAAGAGCAGTGACTACACATGTCCCAAGATCATGCCACCTTTGAAATACTGAAAACTTTCAAACCTCCAGAACTAGCTCTGCAAATGGCAGCACAAAAATCCTGAAGCTTGAGACAGCACCCTTCCACAGACATATCCCTTCTACCCAGTCTCTACCAGGAACAGAGCTGAACATTAACATAAAGTTCCAAATCAATAAATAGGGTGAGAAAAATGAACAAACAAACAAACAAAAATGAACTTGGCCAGTACAAGCTAAAATACAAATAAAGTCAGAAGAAAATAAAGTCAAAATAAATACAAGAAAGGCCCAATAAGTATTCCTAGAAGAGATTAGAAAATTATTTTCAAAATCAAAGTGATAGAGGAAAAATTAGGGAAAGAAATGAAAGCAAAGGAAAAAAGTTGTGAAAAGCCAATCAACAGCTTGGTAAAAAAAAAAAGCCCCCTAAAATACTGAAGAAAATACACCTTAGAAACTGGCCAACTGGAAAAAGTGATTAAAATTCACTGATGAAAATAACTGTTTAAGAAACAGAATTGGTCAGATGAGAAAAAAATACAAAAGCTCACTGAAGGAAATAATGTGTTAAAAAAGAAAATTGGGCAAATGGAAGCTAATGAATCCATGAGACAATAAGAAAAAATAAAGTCAAAAGAATGGAAAAATAGAAGAAAATGTGAAAATTTTTCCTTGGAAAAAATGACATGAAAAAATAAATCAAGGAATTTAAGAATTACTGGATTACATTAAATTCATGCTCAAAAAAAGGCCTGGCTATCACATTTCAGGGAATTGTATAGGAAAACTGTCCTGATAGCCTTGAACCAAAGGATAAATACTAATTGAAAGAATCCAGTAGTCACTATCTGAATAAAATCCCAAGATGAAAATTTCCACAAATATTAAAACCAAGTTCCAGAGCTTGCAGATCAAGGAGAAAATATTTCAAGAAGCCAACAAGAAATCATTCAAATATTGTGTCACTACAGTCAGAATTACATAAGATTTAGCAGCTTCCACCCTAAAGGATCAAAGACCTTGGAATATGATATTCCAGAAGGGAAAATAACTAGTATTTGTAACCAATAATAACCTACCCAGAAAAACTGAGTATAATCTTTAAAGGAAAATAAATGGATATGTAATTAAATAGGAGAGTTTTAAGTATTCCTGATGAAAAGACCAGAGCTAAATAGAAAATTTGACTTTCAAATACATAACTCAAAAGAAGCATAAAAAAGGAAAACATGAAAGGGATAAACTTGAAGCCTTCCCAATAAGATCTAGAGTGAAACAAAGATGTCCATTATTATCACTATCATTCAATATCGAACTAGAATTGCCAGCAATAGCAATAAGGCAAGAAAAAGAAATTACAGGAATAAAACTAGGCAATGAGGAAATAAAATGATCACTCTTCATAGGTGATAGGATGGCATACTTAGAAAACCCTAATGTGTCAACTAAGTTGAAACAATTAACAACTTCAACAAAATTATAGGATATATAATAAACCCACAAAAATCATTAGTTTCTATATACTGCCAACAAAACCCAGCAGCAAGAGATAGAAAGAGATATTTCATTTCAAATGATTGCAGAGAATATAAAATACTTGAGAGTATAACTGTCAAGAAAAACCAAGGGATTATGTGAACACAGTATAAAACACTTTTCACACAAATAAAGACAGATCTAAATAATTGGAGAAATATTAACTGGACATGGTTAGGCCAAGTCAATATAATAAACATGACAATTCTAAGTTAATTTATTTCTTTTATGTCATATGTATCAAACTACCAAAGAATTATTTTATAGAGCTAGAAAAAATAGTTTTTAAAATTCATCTGAAATAAAAAGAATATCAAGTAAATAATTTCTTTTAAAAAAAGGTTAGGGAAGGTCACCTAGTAGTTGAGATTTCAAACTATGTTACAAAATGATAATCATCAAATCAATTTGGTATTAACTAAGAAATAGAGTGGATCAGTGCAATAGATTAGGTATAGAATACACAGTACTAAATGACTATAATAATCTAGCATTTGATAAACTCAAAGCTTTTGTGGTAAGAATTCACCTTTCGACAAAAATTGTGGGGAAAACTGAACAGCAGGCTGGCAGAAAGACCAACATTTCAAACTGTATTCCAAGATAAGGTGAAAATAAATACATGTTTTAGACATAAAGGGTGATATCATAGGTAAATTGGGGAAGCATGGAAAAAATGTACCTGTAGGATCTATGAATGAGGGAAGAGTTTATGACCAAACAAGATATAGAGAGGATGACTGGAAGTAAAATAGATAACTTTTTCATTACATGAAATTAAAAAAAAAAAACTTTTGCGCAAGCAAAACTACCGAATTCAAAATTAGGAGGAAAACAAACTACAGCAAGTTTCTCTGATAAAAGTGTAATCTCTCAACCACATAGGAAACTGAGCAAAATTTACAAAAAAATAATACTCATTCCCCAGTTGATAAATGGTCAAAAGATATGAACAGGCAGTTTTCAGAAGAAGAAACCAAAGCAATGATTAGTCATATGAAAAAAGACTATCTAAATTGCTGCTGATTAGAGAATTACAAATTAAAACGTCTCTGAGAAACCAATTTACACCTATCAGATTGGCTAACATGACATAAAGGGAAAATAACAAATGCTGAAGGGGATGTGGAAAAATGGGAATGCTAATTTATTGTTGGTGGAGTTGTGAGCTAGTCCAAACATTCTGGTGAACAATTTGGAATCACACTCAAAGTGCAATAAAATTGTACATAGTCTTTGACCCAGAAATACCACTACTATCTATATATCCCAAAGAGGTCAAAGAAAGGTAAAAGGACCTATTTATACAAAACAATATTTACAGCAGAGATTTTAGTGCTAGCAAAGAATTAGAAATCAAGGAGATGCCCATCAACTGGCAAACGGCTGGAAAAGTTGTACTATATGATTGTAATAGAATACTATGGTGCTATAAGAAATGATAACAGGAAGATTTCAGAAAAATAAGAAAACTTATATGAACTAATAAAAAGTGAAGTGAGCAGAGCCAGGGGAATATTGTACACAGTAATAGCAATATTTAAAGGATGATCAACCATGACTTATCTACTCTGCTTAAGAAAATGACCCAAGACATTCCAAAGGATGCATGATGAAAGGTCATATCCAACTCCCAAGAGAGAACTGATGAACTCTAAAAGCAGACTAAAACATACTTGTTTCTACTTTTTTTTATTTTTATTGTTTTATTTGGGGGGGTTTCTTTTGCATTATGACTAATATGGAAATTTGTGTTATATGACTTCACATGTTTAAGTGCTATCAAATTTCTTGCCTTGTCAAAGAGGACCAAGGAGCAAAAGGGAGGGAGAGACTTTGGAACTCAAGCTTTTTTTTCAAAAATTATGTTAATTTTTCCTACATGTAATTGGAAAATATGTGACAAAACAAATGGAAATAGAATGCAATGTAGATAATTTTAATTTGTGTTTTTTAAATCAATGTATGTAGGGCCTGCAGGGATCTGTTTTTATTTGAATTTGACCCCACTTAATTTTATAGCACTGTCTGATCCCTACTTTCCTACTCAAAAATTTGTAATTCAGGACCATCGTGTGGGTCTAGGTAACACAATTACAAGTTTGCCACTGGGTAGAGTTCCAGTAAACAGTTGCTGATATCAGATACTGTCAGATAGCTGGAATACTCTGTAAGCGAAGAGTATCAAAACTGTTGTTTCCCACACTTGTCTACAGTCACTGCTCTGGTTACATGCATTTGGATGTTATCCATTGTTTGCAATTAATTAAAAATAGAAAAACAGCCTGAAGGAATAGTCTGCATAAGCAAGGTCCAAAAGCAAACATATTGAGTAATCCGGTATTCAATGAACTGAAAACAAAAAAATGTGGCTTGAAGACCCCAATCTGTCACTTATCCAAGATTATACACATAGAAAGTGACAAAGCTAAAAATAAAAAATCTAATTATTAAAAAAGTGACAAAGCTAAGATTAGAACTCAGGTCCACTGACATCTATATCTAGCATGTTTTCTGTTTGCACCCATGGTACCTTTAATGCTATATAGTCTGAATCCAATCTCTTCTTTTAACCTTTTTTTCCTCCAATAGAACTAAACTACTGTTTTTCTCTTGCTTTTCTAATAATCTGTAAGTCACGGCACAAGGGAGCCAAGATGGCCGCATGAAGGCAGCGTCTTACCGGAGCTCTCTCACAAGGTCTGTCAGATTCCTATAAAAAAGTGAATTTGAGCAGATCTGAGAGAGTCAGAAACCGCGAGCAGTCTGCGTGGGGCAAATTTCCGAGCCGGAAGAGTCTGAAAGGCTGGAGGAACGATCCTGCAGGCTCGGAGAGTGCTCGGTGCGGAGCTGCTCCAGACCAAGGCGGAAGTGGCTGGCCGAGAAATCCACATGGGAGACGGGCTGGGAGAAAGCTGGGCGCCCGGAACCGGCAGAGATCCCCAGGACTCCCAAGAGAGTACGGCAGTCTGTGGGAGCGACGAGAGGCAGCGCAACACCACCGGCCGTGAAAACACCCAGTCCTGACGCTTTCGAAACCCAGGAACTCGGCTTCTTGAACTTCTGGAAGACTCAATGGCCAGGTAAACGGCTCTAATCCCTCCCCCGCTCACCCAGAGAATTCCTCGGGAAAAAAAAAAAGAGAACTGAAACAGAGGAGAGAGTAGTGGGGCCTCACAGGACAAATACTAGAAGTTCATTAGTCCCGCAGAGTCGGCAGGGGTCAACACCAGGAGCCCAGACGTAACCTTGCTCCCCCAGGGGAAGTGCCAGACATCAGCTCAAACAACAAACAGCTGAGACCATTGCTGAAAAGCAAGTGCTAGAGAGCACCCACAGGGAGTGAGACGCCAGGGAGCCAGACTCCTCCCCCACACCTCAGGAAACTGAAGGTTATAATTCTAGACTCACAACCCCCAGAATAAGAAAGCTGGGACAGAGAGCCCAAAGATAGAAATTCGTTGTAACGCCAGGAAAAGGGAAAACAACAAACATGAAGAAGAATACAAAAAAACTGAGGACAATAGATTCTTTTTATGGAGACAGGCAGGTTCAAAATATTGATATGGAGGAGGACGGCAATGACACGGTAGATACATCAGATGCCTCAAAAGCTAATATGAACTGGTCTCCAGCCCAAAAAGCACTGCTGGAAGAGCTAAAGGAGGATTTTAAAAACCAAATTAGGGAGCTAAAAGAAAATATGGAAAAAATGGAAAAAAGGGAGAAAAAATCCACTGAAGAAATCAAGTCCCTAAAGAATAAGATTGGCGAAATGGCTATGGAGATTCAGAATCTAGAGAGAGAAAAGGACACCCTGAGAGGCAAAATCAACCAATTGAAAATGGAGGCTCAAAAGCAAAATGTAAACACTAACTCATTTAAAATTAGACTTCAGCAAGTGGAAGCTAATGAATCTATGAGGCATCAAGAAGTAATAAAACAAAACATAAAGAATGAAAAAATAGAAAAAAATGTGAAATATCTGATTGGCAAAACAACTGACCTGGAAAATAGATCCAGGAGAGACAATTTGAGAGTTATTGGTCTACCGGAAATCCACGATGAAAAAAGGAGCCTTGACAGTATCTTCGAAGAAATTATCAAAGACAACTGCCCAGAGGTCCTAGAACCAGAGGGCAAAATAGTCATTGAAAGAATTCACCGATCACCCCCTGAAAGAGATCCCAAACTGAAAACACCAAGAAATATTATAGCCAAATTTCAGAGCTATAAATTCAAGGAGAAAATACTGCAAGCAGCCAAAAAGAAGCAATTCAAATATCGTGGAACTACAGTCAGGATCACGCAGGATCTCTCAGCTTCCACATTAAAAGACAGGAGAAATTGGAATATGATATTCCGAAGGGCAAAGGAGCTGGGACTACAACCAAGGATCAACTACCCAGCAAAACTAAGCATAAATTTCCAGGCAAGGCGATGGACATTCAATGAAATAGGGGAATTCCAGACCTTCCTGATGAAAAAGCCAGAACTCAATGGAAAATTTGATCTCCAAATACAAAACTCAAGAGAGACATAAAAAGGTAACCAGGGGGAAAAACCCCACAAACCTCATTAACCAATAAGGTTAGGTTGTTTACATCTTTATGTGGGATTATATCATCTTATGTATGTTTTTTATGTATGTATGTATATATATATATATATATATATATATATATATATATATATATACATATATAAGTCATTCTTGTGAATGGTACAACTATTATGACAAATGAAAGGGATATACATAGGTTGTGAATGCCTGTATAAATTAACTGATGTAAAGATATAAAATATAAATAAGAGATATAAAGGGAGAGCTATGAGGGAAGTGGTAAGGAGGTAGTAGAAAAGGGTAAATTACACCAAAGGAAGTGGCAAAAAAACATATTATAGTAGAGGGAAAGAAGGGAGGGAGAAGAGCAGTATTTGAGCTTTACTGTCATCTGATCTAATTCAAGAAGGGAATAACATACTCTGATAAGTTTAGAAATCTAACTTGTCCTACGGGAAGTGGGAGGGTAAGGGGGGAAAAAGGGAGGGGGGAGGGCAGAAGGAAGAGGAGAAGTAGCAAGTGGGTAACAGTAAGATAAGGGAGGGGAATAAAGAGGGAGAGTTAACTGAGGAAAGCGGCGATCAAAAGCAAAACTTTGTTGAGGAGGAGAAGGGGAAAGGGAGAAATAAAAGCATAAACAGGGGGAATTAGGATGGAGAAAAAGACACAGATAGAAATCATAACCCTGAACGTGCAGGGGATGAACATTCTCACAAAACAGAAGCAGATAGCAGAATGGATTAAAAACCATAATCCTACAATATGCGGTTTACAAGAAACGCATCTGAAACAGGGGGATACACATAGGGTTAAGGTAAAAGGCTGGAGTAAAATATATTGTGCCTCAGCTAAAGTAAAAAAAGCAGGTGTAGCAATCCTAATCTCAGACAAAGCAAAAGTAAAGATAGATTCAATTAAAAGAGATAAGGAAGGACATTATATCCTGCTAAAAGGCACCATAAACAATGAAGCAATATCATTGCTTAACATATATGCACCAAGTGGTAAGGCATACAAATTCTTAGAGGAGAGGTTAAGGGAGTTACAGGAAGAAATAGACAGCAAAACTATAATATTGGGAGACCTCAACCTCCCCCTTTCTGAACTTGATAAATCTAACCTCAAAATAAATAAGAAAATAGTTAAGGAGGTAAACAGAATTTTAGAAAAGGCACATATGATAGACCTTTGGAGAAAACTGAATGGGGATAAAAAGGAATATACTTTCTTCTCAAAAGTACATGGCACATACTCAAAAATTGACCATGTACTAAGGCATAAAAACCTCACAATCCAGTGCAGAAAAGCAGAAGTAGTCAATGCATCCTTTTCAGAGCATGATGCAATAAGAATCATTTTTAATAAAGCACCATGGAAAAATAAGCTAAAAACCAATTGGAAACTAAATAATTTAATTCTAAAGAGTGAGTGGGCCAAAGGACAAATCAGAGAAACAATTAATAATTTCATTCAAGAGAATGACAATAATGAAACAACATACCAAAACTTATGGGATGCATCAAAAGCAGTTCTTAGGGGAAGTTTTATATCTCTAAATGCCTACATGAATAAAATAGGGAAAGAGGAGATCAATGATCTGGGCATACAGCTGAAAAAGCTAGAAAAAGAGCAAATTGAAAACCCCCAATTAAATACCAAATTAGAAATACTGAAAATCAAAGGAGAGATTAATAAATTTGAAACCAAGAAAACTATTGAATTAATAAATAAAACAAAGAGCTGGTTTTATGAAAAAACCAATAAAATTGACAAACCTTTGGCCAATTTGATTAAAAAAAAGAAAGAAGAAAATCAAATTACCAGTATAAAAAATGAAAAGGGTGAGGTCACCTCTAATGAAGAGGAAATCAAAACAATAATTAGGAATTATTTTGCCCAACTGTATGCCCATAAATTTGACAACCTTAGAGATATGGATGAATATCTACAAAAACATAAACTGCCCAGACTACCAGAGAAGGAAGTGAAATTTCTTAATGACCCCATATCAGAAAAAGAAATTGAGCAGGCCATCAACGAACTCCCTAGGAAAAAATCTCCAGGGCCAGATGGTTTTACATGGGAATTCTATCAAACATTTAAAGAACAACTAATTCCAATACTTTGTAGACTATTTGGGAAAATAGGTGAAGAAGGAGTCCTACCAAATTCGTTTTATGACACAAATATGGTACTAATACCCAAACCAGGTAGAGTTAAAACAGAGAAAGAAAATTATAGACCAATTACTCTAATGAATATTGATGCAAAAATTTTAAATAAAATATTAGCAAAAAGATTGCAGCAACTCATTACGAGAATAATACACTATGACCAGGTAGGATTTATTCCAGGAATGCAAGGCTGGTTCAATATTAGGAAAACTATTAGCATAATTGACCATATCAACAACAAAACTAGCAGAAACCATATGATCATCTCAATAGACGCAGAAAAAGCCTTTGACAAAGTACAACACCCATTCCTATTAAAAACACTAGAAAGCATAGGAATAAGTGGAACCTTCCTCAAAATTATAAATAGCATCTACCTAAAACCATCAACAAGCATTATTTGTAATGGGGATAAACTAGATGCATTCCCAATAAGATCAGGGGTGAAACAAGGATGTCCATTATCACCCCTATTATTCAATTTGGTACTAGAAACATTAGCTGTAGCAATAAGAGAAGAAAAAGAAATTGAAGGAATTAGAATAGGAAAGGAAGAAACTAAATTATCACTTTTTGCAGATGATATGATGATTTATCTAGAGAATCCTAGAGAATCAAGTAAAAAACTACTTGAAATAATAAACAACTTTAGCAAAGTTGCAGGATATAAAATAAACCCACATAAATCCTCAGCATTCCTATACATTACTGACAAAGCCCAACAGCAAGAGATTGAAAGAGAAATTCCATTCAAAGTTACTGAAGGCACTATAAGATATTTGGGAGTCTATTTGCCAAGACAAACCCAGGGCCTATATGAACATAACTATGAAACACTTTTCACGCAAATAAAATCAGATCTAAATAAATGGAGAAATATCAGTTGCTCATGGTTAGGCCGAGCTAATATAATAAAAATGACAATTCTACCTAAATTAATCTATCTATTCAGTGCCATACCAATCGAACTACCAAAAAATTTTTTTACTGAGCTGGACAAAATAATAACAAAATTCATTTGAAAAAACAAGAGGTCTAGAGTATCTAGGATATTAATGAAAAGACATGCTAGAGATGGTGGCTTAGCCACACCAGATATTAAACTGTACTACACAGCAGCAGTCATCAAAACTGCCCGGTACTGGTTAAGAAACAGGGGTGTGGATCAGTGGAATAGGATAGGTACACAAGTAGGTGAAATCAACAAGTTTAGCAATCTACTCTTTGATAAACCCAAAGAGGCCAGTTTCTGGGCTAATAATTCACTATTTCACAAAAACTGTTGGGAAAATTGGAAAATGGTAGGGCAAAAACTGGGCATAGACCAATATCTTACACCATATACCAAAATAAAGTCAAAATGGGTTCATGATTTAGGAGTAAAAGTTGATACTCTAAGTAATTTGGGAAAGCAAGGAATAGTTTACTTATCAGATTTGTGGAAAAGTAAAGAATTCATGACCCAACAAGAGATAGAGAGCATTACAAAATGCAAAATGGATAATTTTGATTATGTCAAATTGAAATGTTTTTGTACAAAAAAAACCAATGCAACAAGAATTAGGAGGGAAGCAGAAAATTGGGAGAAAATCTTTGCAACTAGTATCTCTGATAAAGGCCTCATCTCTAAAATATACAGGGAGCTGAGCCAAATATATAGGAATACAAGCCATTCCCCAATTGAGAAATGGTCAAAGGATATGAACAGGCAGTTTTCAGAGGAAGAAATTAAAGCTATCTACAGGCATATGGAAAAATGCTCTGGATCGCTGCTGATTAGAGAAATGCAAATCAAAACAACTCTTAGATACCACATCTCTCCTGTCAGATTGGCTAAAATAACAAATCAGGAGAATGATAAATGCTGGAAAGGATGTGGGGAAATTGGAACATTGTTACATTGCTGGTGGAGTTGTGAGCTGATCCAGCCATTTTGGAGGGCAGTTTGGAACTATGCCCAAAGGGCTATAGAAATGTGCATACCCTTTGACCCAGCAATACCACTTCTAGGGTTGTATCCCAAAGAAATCACACAAGCGGGAAAAGGACCCATATGTACAAGAATATTTATAGCAGCTCTCTTTGTGGTAGCCAAGAATTGGAAATCAAAGGGATGCCCATCAATTGGGGAATGGCTGAACAAGCTGTGGTATATGAAGGTGATGGAATACTATTGTGCCATAAGAAATGGGGATGATGCAGACTTCATGACAACCTGGAAAAACCTACACGACATAATGCTGAGTGAGCGGAGCAGAGCCAGGAGAACGTTGTGCACAGCCACAGATATGTGGATTCTGTGAGGACCAACCCTGACATACTGCGCTTTTCTTAGCAACCTAAGGGGCAAGGACAACTCCAGGGGACTCACGATGGAGAATACTATCTTCATTGAGACAAAGAACTGCGAAGTTTGAATACAGACTGAGGCACTCTACACGCTCGCCTTTTCTGCTTCTCTTTTTTTTTTGTTTTTGTTTTTTTTTTTTTTTTGGTTCTGTTTCTTCTTTCTCATGATTCATTCCATTGGTCAAGGTTCTTCTCCACGACTTGACTAGTGCATAAATTAATTCAATGCGAAAAAAAAAATCTGTAAGTCACTCAGTTTTAATGATCCTAGTATTTGTCTTAGAGCTATAGTAAGCTTTTATATTCAGCTCGGTTGAGGACTTTGCTGGGCATTCACCTCAGTCTCTTCTGACAACTCTACATTTTCCTTCCCATACGAATTAATTAATTAATTAATGGAGATATAGGACCTGAGTTCAAATCCGACCTCAGACATTTCACACCTCTACTAGCTGGGTGACCTTTGGCAAGTCACTTAACCCCATTTGCCCTGCCAAAAAATATAAAATAACTCTAAGGTACCACCTCCCACCTATCATATTGTCCAATATGACTGAAAAAGAAAATGATAAAAATTGGAAAAAATGTGGGAAATTAGAACACTAATGCATTGTTGGTGGAGTTGTAAATTGATACAACCCTTCTTGAGAGATATTTGGAACTATGCCCAAAAAGCAACCAAACTGTCCATACCTTTTCATCCAGCAGTACCACTACTAGGTCTGTATTCGAAAGAGATCATAAAAAAGGAAAAGAACCCACATGTACAAAAATATGTATAGCAGCTCTTTTTGTGGTGGCATAGAATTGGAAATTGAAGGGATGCCCATCAACTGGGAAATGACTGAACAAGTTGTGGTACATGAATGTAATGGAATACTATTGTTCCATAAGAAATGATGAGCAGGCAAATTTCAGGCAAACCTGGAAAGGTTCACATAAACTGCTGCTGAGTGAAGTGAACAGATCCAGAACACTGTACACAGAAACAGCATCATTGTGTGATGATTAACTATGACAGACTTAGCTCTTCTCAAAAATACAATGATGCAAGACAACTCCAAAAGACTCATGATGAAAAAATGCTAACCACGTCCAGAGAAAGAACTATGGAGTCTGAATGCGATATTATTTTAACTTTTTTTTTTCTTTCTTGTGGTTTTTCCCTTTTGTTCTGATTCTTCTTTCATAACTTGACTAATATGGAAATACGTTTAACATGATTGTACATGTATAACATATCAGAATTGTTGTTCTCTTCAGGAAGGGGGAGGGAGGAACTTGATTTGGAACTCAAAATTTTACAAAAATGAATGTTGAAAACTATCTTTACATATAATTGGAAAAAATACTAAGAAGGGGAAAAGTTTTGTTTGCTTCTGATGAATATTTCCCTTAATCTACACTCCATCTTCCCCCCTTTCCTTTCTGTTAATCCTTTTCTTTCCTATTTGCTTTTGGGTAAGATGTACTTCTGTACCCAATTCTGTGTGTGTGTGTGTGTGTGTGTGTGTGTATTCTTCCCTCCTTTAATCTGTTCAGATGAGAGTGAGGTTGAAGTGCCATCTGACTCAAATCATTGCCCCTATTTATTATATAAACTACTTTTTGTGTGCCTCATTCATGAGATAATTTTCCCCATTCTTCTACCTCAGCCTCTTCCCATCCCATTCCTCTTTCTCACCCATTCCATTGGTTTTTTATGATCATCTAAATCAAAGAGAATTATACCCAAGACCTCTGTCCAATTAGACTCTCATTATGATCCCTGCTAATGAAAAAGTCCTGAAACATGTATCCATGTTTAATCCCTTATAATTTTTCACCATGTTTACCCTTTTATACTTCTCGACTCCTATATTTATGTCAAATTTTTTATTTAGCTCTGGTCTTTTCATCAAGAATGCTTAGAAGTTAGTTGACTATTAGGTTAAATGTCCATTATTTTTTCTTCCGTAGAATATACTCTATTTTGCTGGGGAAGTTATTTTTAGTTGCAAACCTAGATCTTTCTAGTATATCATGCTCCAAGCTCTCTGCTTTAAAATGTTGATGGCTATGAAATCATATGAGACTTTGATTGGGGTTCCTTAGTACTTCTCTCTGGTTGCTTGCATTATTTTTCTCTATAACATGAGATATCCGGATTTTGTTTATAATACCTCTAGAAATTTTGATTTGGGGTATCTTTCAGGAAATATTCTTTTTTAACTTCTACTCTTCCCCGTGGTTCTAAGATATCTGGACAGTTTTATTATTTCTTAAAATATGGTGTCTTGGTTCTTTTTTGCTGGTGTTTTTCATGACTTTCGTGTAGCCCAAGAATTCTCAAAGTATTTCACCTTGATCTCATTTCTAGGTCAGTTGTTTTTCCATGAAACATTTTACATTTTCTTCTATTTTTTGTCTTGATGTTATTTATTATGGAGTCGTTAACTTCCATTTGTACAATTCTAATTTTCAAAGAATTATTTTCAAGTAGTAAGGTTTTGTCCTTCTTTTTCCAAGCTGTTAATTCTTTTTTTCATCTTTCTTCCCTAACTCTGCCACATATGTGTGACCTGACCTTGGGTGGTGGGTGTCAGAGCTGCCAGATGGCACTTGTACTTAGAATCAGTCCTTGTTGAAGTATCCCCTGAGATCTCTTTCTGGCACCCTGTATTGGCCCTCTCTCAGTCTCTGGGAAGTGGAATTCTCCCCACCATTGCCATCATGTACTTCTGGCCAGACTCCTGCCCCAATTTTGGCAAACCTCTCTGTCTATCTCCCTAAGCTATTCTGGGCTAGAAAAATGACACACTATGACTTTTTCTTGACTTTCTTAATCAGAATTGAGTCTAATTAATTCCCTAATTCTCTGTGGAGGAAGTATGTGGGAAATTAGTTTCTAGTGCTTCTCTGACTTTACTCCCTTGTATCCATCATCTATCCCCACTAGATTGTTTAGCCCAGCACCTGGCACATAGTAGGCATTTTATAAATGTTTACTGACTGTCAAAGAAAAGAAACTATAACATTTTGGTATATAAACTAAAACCATAAAAATTAAATAGAAGTAGGTGCACAGAGAATTATGAACATCTAGGTGCCCTGTAAATTAGTATAATGAAATGAAACCTGAGTAGGATCATAAAAAACCCAGCTACATTATTCAATAAATTCTCTGAACCCAATTAAGGTTCTTTATCCCCATCGACAGCATTATGAATTCTTTCTACTGTCCTTCATGTTGCTCCTTGGCACATTAGTCCTCAAAAAAGTTAACGTCCTGAAGGAAATACAATAAACAGTGAAGATGATTAAGGCTGGAAGGCATAAAGGTATCAAACCTATTAAGAAAGGTCACAATTAACTGTTAACACAATATTTTGGAAGAAATATGGGTTTTTTCTTTGCTGCTGCAAAGGATAAATAGATATGATAAGTTGGAAGAATGAAATGAAAATAAGGATAAAAAGGATTTAGATTAAATCATTGATAGTTTTTTTTGTTATAGTCTATTAGACTACTTTTAAAAAGCTTCTTAATAATGGTCAAAATTTTGCTATACAAATCACTTAAAAGTGAGGTGATATAAGTGTCCCATGATAAGCCTTTTTAGGAAGACAGAATAATAAGTAAGATGTCCAAATACCACATTGCATACCTTTCTGAGATGCAATCACTATGACTTTTTATGTAAGTGCATTATTAGCATAGACCAAAGCTGCTCTGAGAATATATTTGTTTTCCATGACTTGTGACATATATAAAATAACTTATTTTTGCTGATATTTGTACGAAGCAATGGAAGAGATTCATATAAAGCAAAATCTTGGGTAAGTCTAGCCTTTTAACCTGTGAGGTTAAATAAAAAGAAATTAATTTAAAATTGCAGTCCAATGAGAGTCTTAATAATTATATTTGAAGATAAGGAATATAAATTCTTTAGGGATGTTATTGCTCCTCAAACAAATCCATGATTTTAATATTCAAAATTAAATACTTTGGAGAGCTAGAGGTTTCAAATCATGGTAGATATGAAGGGTTTTTTTAAAATATGTGTCTTGTCAGTTCCACAAAAAAGAAAATACAGAAGAAAAATGATCAAATGTTCTTTGTAGAAAAAATAATTAGTGCTTATATCTCTTCAAAAGGGGATCCTCTTGTTCAAAGCCACTGTTTAAGGTCTAAAAAATACTGAACTGCTTCTCACACTAATAGGTTTCACTCCATCTTTCAGATAGCCCTGGGCAATCAGCGTTACCAAGATACAGCTGAAGAAAAAACAATTTTACTTGACCCTAGAGAAAGGTTAGTTCCACATTACGGGGATTCTAATTCTTATTTTCATTAAAGAATTAAATTAGATTGAAGACCTCACCTCTTCTATTTTGTTTTTTTTTTCCTCTCTGAACACAGAGAAAGAATGTTAACCTCACCCAAAATCACTGCTCATCTTCAGTGCTTTGTAACCTTCTCTTCACAATCTGCACAAAGGTCTTGGCATTGATATTCTGAAGGGAATCTGCATGATATTGTTAGGAGGGGGCAAATGATCTGAAAGTCCCTACACAGCCAATACCCTTCTGATTAAAGCCTGGCATTTGTTGTCTTGCTCTTTGGAACAGACAGCATGCTGCCTAGAATTAGAAATATGAAAGGCAGAGAAACTTCCTGCTGTGCAGAGCATGTTTTTTTCCTCTTAGCTTTTCATGAGGTGGATGAGTTGCCAAACTTATCTTAAAAAAATAAAAGAAAACCTTAGAGCTTCCCAATGAAGTCATTGTCCTCAATGGCCTTCTCTACACTACCAAAATAAAAAAATCTCCATCACTGTCCCTTATTATTTTATGAGTGATAAAGATTTTTTTTCTAATTGTTTCTGTGACAAATTACAATCATGTTTAGAACAAAGGACAAATGAAAATTCCTTAGTCCTTCATGCCTACAAGATATAGATATAGATCTAGTTTCCATGTAATTAAATATTAACAAAGGAAAATTCACTCAGAAAACTGTAAGATTTAACAGAGCAAATTTGATACCATATCTGCTGCCAAAGAAGATTTCACAGAACCAAACACAACATGCTTGACCTTTCCCCAAATCGTAATCATGCAAAGAAATCAGAAAGTTCACATCCCTTTAACATGTGTAATATAAAATGAAACACAAAAACTTCTGTCTCATCTCGATTTTTTTGTGGAGGTTATGATAAGAATGGATATATTGAATCAAAGAGTAATTTTGAAGTCCATTAGTGTTTGAACCCCCAGCTCTGCCACTTACTATCTGGATGACCTTGGGCACTTCACTTCAGCTCCCAAGGTTTCAGTTTACTCACTTGCAAAATGAGACTGATGGACTAGATTTTATCTGAGGGTCTTTCTAAATTCCTATTGATCAGCAAAAGTTTGCTAAATGCTATTTGCCAATGTGGGAGAAGCTGGGAATACAAAGGAAAAAAATGAATCAATCTTAGTCCTCAAGGAACTTACATTCTACCAGAGGAAACATGTATGTATAGTGTGTGTATGTGTATGTATACTGTCTGAGGCTGACTTTGAACTCAGGTCTTCTTGACTCCAGGTCCAATACTCTATCCACTACATGACTTGTCTTATAGCTGTCCCTGTCTCCTTCTCTCTCTCTGTCTCTCTGACTCTCTCTCTCTCCCTATAATATAGAATATAGTTGTTACTATTATATATAATATATAGTCTAACATGTATTCAAAGAGAAAAGATAATTTATGGAAGGGTGGAGGTATTAACATCCAGTAAAGTCATGAAAGGTCTTTTGTAGGAGTTTTGAAAGAACCTAGGGAATCTAAGACGTAGAGATGAGGAAGGACCGCATTCCAGATTTGTTGAATAACCTATGCAAAGACATGGAGATGGGAGATGGAACGTTACATGCAACATTCATCAAGAATCCTAGTTTAGCTAGATATGAGAGGAGTATGTGGAATAAACCTGGAAAATGGAGTTGAAGCTAAGTTATGAAAGCTCTAAATATAGAAATAGTTCTGAAATGCATAGTTCTGGGCAGCTAGGTGGCACAGTTGAGAGAATGTCAGTCCTATAGTCAGGAAGACTCATCTTCCTATGTTTAAATCTAGCCTCAGATACTACTAGATATGTGATCCTGGACAAGTCATTTAACCCTGTTTGATTTAGTTTTCCCATATGTAAAATGAGCTGGAAAAGGAAACGGCAAAGAACTCCATTGTCTTCTCCAAGAAAACCCCAAAATGTGATCACAAATAGTTGGACACAACTGAAATAACAACAACAGGTACTCTGGTTGATGCTTCACCTCAGATATGAGAACGCATAAGAACATACATTTCAAGTTGGAATGATCATCTTGATCCAACCTCTTAATTTTCCATAAGAAGATACTGAGATGACTAGCGATTAGGTAGCATGCACAAGGTCCTATTTGGACCTTACACAAGCAGTAAGGGGCAGAACTAGGATTAGAACTCAGGCATCATGACACCAAGTTCAGAATTCTAAATTCAGCCATTGTGACACGGTATCATGTGGCTAGGGTTGTTACTTTTCCATAGTTGCTTTGTTGGATTAATAAGTAATATTCACATTTCCAGATGTGCTATTTCAGGAGGAATTTGCAGCCATATAGGATACCAAGACAAGAAATAGTAAAAGTTAAAAAATGGTATTATTTATGAGACCTTAAGGTTTGCACAATGCTTTACAAATATTATATCAATTTATCGTGATAAAAGCTCTGTGAGACAAGTGCTATTATTATCCCCATTTTACACATGAAGAAATAGGGGTAAATAAAGGCTAAGGCATCAGAGAGCTAGTGTCTAAGACTTAATATGAACTCAGGTCTTCCTGATGCCAGGTTCAATGCTCTATCCACTATATGACCAGCTTTACATCTTTCACTTTCTCTACATTGCCATGAACATTAATTCAAACAAATCTAACAAAATCTAGTAGTGCCTCACTCCATTTGTAGTTTATTACTGTTACTTTAACACTTCAATGGATCCACTGTAGTGGAAATTCACCTGGGACCAAGAGATAGCAGAAGAATATTGCCACATAGAGACACATAGAGGTGGCAGTGCCTTGGAAGAGCAACAAGTTTCAGCCAAGTATAAAAAGTAGCTCAAAAGTGAACAAAACCATTTAGCAACAAAGCACTGTTCAAATCAGTAGCATCATCAAATGAAAATTATATCAATGGCTCTGTAAGAAGTGGTGAAGGAAAAGAAAGAACAGTATTAGAGATAGAGTGGTGTTATAGAAAAAACTTAGTGCACCTCATATATATCCAATTTAAATCTTCCTCCTTAAAATGTGCACCCATTGCTCTTAGTTCTGTCCACTGAGGACAAACAGGACAAGTGTAATCAATCTTCCATGTGGCAATTCTTTAAATGCTTAACAGCAGATATCATAGCCCCCAAAATATAAATGACTCTTCTGCAATTTAAACATCCCCATTTCTTTCAGCCAAACTTTACATGTCATGTAGGAAATGGAAATATAAAAAGGAGTGACCTTAACAGAGTTTTCTGCAAAATTTAACTGATATAAAACTACCACAGTAAGATCAAAGAAATGTAGAGATAGCTTTGGCAAGCAGACATTTGATCACAAGCAGAGAAAAATGGCAGCCCAGGGCAACATGAGTTTAGAGTACAAATTCTTTGCTAAAACAACACAGAGAAAGATGATGTTAGATTACAGACAGTATCCAATCATAAAATAATGCAAAGCAACTTTTCAGAAATGCTGGCAAAAGACACAACTAAGCAGTATCATACCAAAGACATCTATTGATGAAGTTGTTATGAGGCCAAATAAACATGGAAAAGATCTGTCGGTATTTCTATGAAAATGTAAGGAGATAGAGGCAACTAGGTGATGCAGTGAATAGAGTTCTGGGCCTGGAGTCAGAAAGATCTGAGCTCAAATGCAGTTTCAGACATTTACTAGCTGTGTGGCCCTGGACAAGTTACTTAACTTCTATCTGCCTTAGTTTTCTCCACTGTAAAACAGCAATCATAATAGCACCTAACTCACAGGGTTGTTGTGAAGATCAAATAAAATAATACTTATAAAAATTTTGACAGTGCCTGGCATCTAGTAGGCACTTAATAAATTATTGTTTCCTTCCTTCTCTCTCCCTACCATTTACACTCCTCCTCCACTGGTGACTAGTAGAAACAACATACCCCATTCCCTCCTACTTCTTGAAAATATTGTGACTGGTGGAGGTATGGGTATAGTCTGTGGTATCAACCCTAACAGGAGGACAAAGAAATGGCAGAGAAAGAATAATGTTATTCTCTAATCTTCTCTCTGCTATGGCTGTCTTCTTCAGCCAATAACTGTCCCATAAATGATATTCCTGACCTTCATTTCACCTTCTCACATACTATACTACCCACACCTAGAAGCCTAGTCTTGCTATTCATCCTGTAGTCCCTTATTTGTCAGCACTCTTTTGAGGGAATGATGAGAAAAGCCCTTATGACATAGCTTTATTGAGACATGTAGATCATAGAATTTAGTACTTGAAGAGTTTTGGGAAATCTTCTAAACTCTTCATTTTATACGTGAGGAATCCAAAGTCCTCAGACATGCAGTGCTTGGCTGAAGGTCACACTGATGGTACATAATAGAGCTTGGTTTTAAACCCAAGTCTGCTATAATAATAATAATAAATGGCATCTGTTCCATTATGGTTGCTGCATTTCCCTTGTCTGGCAGCCTAGTAACTGTCAATTAAATATTGATCTAACAAAATTTATTTAAGTTAACCCATATTATCCTCAAATAATAATAATAATAGCTAGTATTTATATTGTGTTTAAAGTTTGCAAAGCCCTTCACAAATATCTCATTTTATCCTCACAACAAGCCTATGAGGTTGGTGCTATGATTATCCCCATTTTATAAATAAAAAACTGAGATGATAGGTCAAAAGACTTGCTCAGAGTCAAACAACTGTGTCTAAAGCAGAATTTTAATTCAGACCTTCTTGTTAACAGTTAGCATATTGATTTATGATCTTCCAAATACTCCTCCACTTTCTTTTTCGAAAATCCAGACATTTGTCCAGCAACAAAATGTTGTACCTACAAGTTCTTTCATTATGCTAAAGAATAATTTATCTGGAACAGAAAATTTGAATTTGTTTACAACAATTAAGTGATAACTGTTTCATTATCACATCATGAGTGTCATTCAAACTATTGTGCACAAACACCCACCAATTAGTAACTCTGTATGATTTTTTTTCTTTTTTTTCCAGGGTCTAACTGGAAAAAAAAAGAGAAGGTAGGTAAAAGGATATATGGAAGGAGTTTTTTGCTCTTTCTCAGCTTCCTTTCCTTTAGGAAAAAAAATAAAAGTAACATTCAAAGGGCTATTATACTTCCCTTGGGAAGGTAAGAGCCACCCACATCAAAAAGTAGTAGTGTTGAAAAAGAAGCAGTCAGAAGAAAAAGAAAATGAAGGTGGTGACTGCAAAAGAACTCTGCCTAGCCAAGAAATATTCTTTGAGGGCTAAAGAGGAATGGGGTCCTCCTTCTGTAGCTTCCTATCTGTCAGTGCTCTGAAATCCATCTCCCCAAAACTCTATTCCCCAATATCACCCATCCTCTATGACTTGCATCTTGGTAGATCCTCTGAGCATAATGACCAGTGATGTACGTGTAGAAAAATTCTTGATTTTGGAAACGTAAGGGTAGAGTATGATTAAGAAAATGTTCTTCTAACTCCCCATGCTGGATTCTGAAAATGATAGAAAATATAGCTGCAAAGCAGTAGATAGTAGTAGTGCAAGTACAATCAGGAGTTAAATAAGGTTCTATAGACTAGCCTAAGAACCTAAACACCATGAATAATTTTTCTATAGGAAAATAAATGAACTCAGTATTCTAAACAACAGATTTAAAAATAAAATTTTGGGTTACAAACCTTGTAAATTGGAGACTGCCCCATACCAAAATTTTAAATTATATTTATTAGTAGGATCCGGAGGCCTACTGTGGAATTTAATGAGTTTGAATAGAATTGTAATTCCATTTGAAGAATGGAACAGGGTTTTGACCAAAGGTACCTTGAATTAACATAAAATCAGAACCCAATTAACAAGTGGGAAAAATGTCAAGATTTTCATAGGTCCTAAATTTAGGGGAGATATGAGAGCCTTTATTCCAGGTATCTATTCCTTGGCCTAAGATGCCTAGTAGATTATTCACCATAGCAAGAGATATATAATTTAGACATCCTTAAATTTTTAAACAGACTTCAATTTATATTACAAACAGGTATCTGATTTGCAGTTATTATGGTAAACTCTTTTGAAAGAAAAAAAAACTCTTTCTCAGAGCCCAGGCAATTGAGTTAGTTTCCAACCTTTGCTGAAAATAAATATCTTTTGACAGCTGGGAAGTTGCCCTTCCATTGACTTTGACAGGCATCTTTGCACTACTCTTTATACCATTTTATGTCATTCTGTGGAGTACTCTGAATCATGCCTTTAAAAGATGAAGCATATATTAGCGCAAGAAATTTTCATAGATTTGTTAGCCCCTTTCACATACTTCAGATATTAACTATACAAGGCAATCACCGTGTGATTCATAAATGCTAATTTTCAGAGGGTGGTATTAATCATAAAAGGTCAATGTTTCTTCAACTTTTGTACAAATAATCTATATATGCAGGTGGATCTGTGAGGTTCCCTTTGTGTACAGGAAAAATAGAGGATACTCTCACTATGATGAACTGAGTTATACTAATAAGATGAATGGATCACCATAAATTTCTCCCACCTACCCATTTCACTCATTCATCTCATTCAAGTCCATAATCTAAAAAATTGTGTCAAATGTAAATCTTGAAATGAGGACGCCAGGACCATTTGGCATGTAACTCTATATACTGTTAATAATGCCAGCACATAATTATCCATAGGCAACCTGGTAGCTATTCCAATGCACTAGAAGAGAAGCATTACAGATGTGGTCTATGGCTACAACCATGTTAGAGTATTTGATGTCATTGCCTTTTCTAAGGAACCTCTCCCAGGAGTTCTCCAGCTACATTTTGTATGGATTTTGGCTCAGGCAGAGATTTTGTCAGTAGAGGGAGCTGTCAGTGAGGAACTCTCTGTATTAATATAATCATTACCTGATATGCAGCTTACAATTTTGGAGTTACCTGAGGCACTAGGTTAAATGACTAGCAGAATTATATAGGCAGAATGAATCAAAGGCAGAATTTGAACCCAGGCCTTCTTGACTGTGAGGCAAACTCTCTATCCACTATTCCATATGGTCTCTGCTTAATTTACCCTTTTTAAAATATATCCCACAACTATCTTCTGGACTTTCATAGTATGAGATTTCTGTTTATGCTTCTGATTTACGTTCAATTTGACAGGTCCTTCTTAGGAACAAGGCAGAATGTCTTTCTGCTGAGATATATCAGGACCACATAGATTATCCGTGTTATGAGTAGTAACATGGCTTAATGAATAGTCAGTCTTGTAGTGAGGAAAAACTGGGTTCAAATACTACCTCTGATATGTATTGGTTTATTGTTACGGGCAAGTCATTTAACTTTTAGGGGTTCCAAGAAACTCTCTAAAGTTAAAAGTTACAGAAAAGTTGCTCATCTGCTTCAGTAGAGGGAACACACACGTGTTTCCCCACAAAAACAAATTCATAGATCCAGATCCTGGGGGATCCAGATCCTGCCAAAATGATATAAGTGTTTCTGGATTCAAGGAGAATGTCACAACTCACACTTTAAAAAAACTGCCTCTCATTATTGATCAGTGGATATGGTGAAGATGTATATTCTCTGTGACACAGCCACTCAGCACTATTTATCCTCGTATTAGTTCTAGGATGTGCCACAGGAGCTGTCCAATTCTGCCAAGACTGTATACAGACCATGAATGTCCCTATCCACTACTCATCCAACTAGTGGTCAAATATTTATTAGATAGCTACTATGTAGTAGGCTCTGGGAACAAAAATACAAAGGATAGAACAATCCCTTCTCAAAAAAAGTTTGTATTCTACTGTGGACAATAAGTCTTTCTAAATAATAATGGTTAATCTTTTTAAGATTTGCAAAGTGCTTTACCTATACATGTTGTAACAAAAGTCTTCATGCACTTTTAAGTTTCAGTATCTTAAAATACACCCTTTTGGAGCAACCTGCATTATTTAATTCTATCCTCACAATAATCCTGGGAAGTGGGTTCTTTTTGATTCTATTTTATAATTGAGAAAACTGAAGCCGGCAGATGTTAATAGGGAATTCCAGTAGTTAAGTGACTTTTTCAGACTCATGAATATAATAAGTGCTTAAGGCAGGTTTTTAAGTCAGGTGTTCCTAACTCCAAGTCTAATATTCTATCCCCTAAGCCACCTAGTTTTCTGTAACAGTACTAGTACTAGCTAAGAAACCTTGAATAGAACTTGTCAAATGAAGACAAATTCAGGCTTCCTAAAGAAAGCAGAATTATTGGGACTACAAGATCTTCTCAGAGGAAGTACAGCATAATTCTGTAGAGTTGGAAGGTGGGGAACAGGGGTTATCAACCTGAGGTTACAGGGAGAAAAATTGTTTTCTGGTACTTTGTGTCTCCCTGTGGAGAGTAAACAGAGAAGTAAATGCAAGGAATATTTCTTAATACTCGAGTAAATTATCTACTCTAGCCCATTTTATAAATGCAACAGACCAAGTTAGAAAAATCACATGAACTTAGGACTACCAGAAAGAAGTGAGCTAAGAATTCACATCAGAGTAGGTGTGATTTTGGTACTTGGTCATTGCCCCTTAAAGATTCATGATTAACTAGGATATTTTTATAGATTTGTTATCTCCTTCCTATCCCACCTTCCACCTTCTGGTGGAATGGAGGCCATATCTGATCATCCTATCTAAAATATCAATTATCTCCATCATCGTGACAGATCATGGAGATGATTCTGTCTATAATTTACATCAGCTCCAACTTGAAACCACATTATATTAAATAGGACCCACTTAAAACAGTACCTGTGTTCACATCCAATATCTTTTGAAACTCTCTGCTGATTGACACAAGCAAAACTTAGAATTAGTCTTACTTGAAAGTAATGCCACAAAATGCCCAAAATGCAACAGCTGCAAGGTTATGACTTCTTGGACTTTCTGTTCCATTCTAACTAAAACTACCATTTTATGCATGCGTAGTAAACAAGCTGGCAGCTGCCTTATGTCACTGTAACTTTAGAGAACAGAGCAAGCAAAGTCTTTATTTAAGCTTGTTTAGGACCTGGCATGGAAAAGTTTCATTTAAAAATCAGGACAATTGTCACTTCTGTAAAAACTATGATTTGTAGTTTCACATGCTTCACAATAGAGCTCAGGCGAAAATTCATTAAATGTTATGTGCCAGGCATTGTGCTGAGCTCCAGGGATATAAAAAAAACACAAGAACTACACCTGACCTGAATAAGCTCACACTTTAATGGAAGCAATAACTATAATAAATATATAATAAATATAATAAATAAAGGCATATGAAGAATAGATAGAAGGTAATTAGAGGAGAAAGAACTAGTAGGTGGAGGACTAGAAAAGGCCTTCTACAGGCCTTCAAGCTGAGCCCTGAAGGGGAAGTCAGAGTAACCAAGAGGTACAGGAGAGGGAATAGAGTTTTTCAAGCTTGGAGGATAGCCAGAGCAAAAGTAGAGAGTCTGAATATGGAAAGTTATCTTCAAATAACTGAAAATAGGCCAGAAAGACTGGATCATAGATTTTGTGGTAGGGAGTAAGAAAAACAGAAAAGCAGAAAGTCAGATAAATAAGAGCTTTAAGTGGCAAAACATGTTTGTTTCTATTTAACCCAGGAGTTATTAGGGAGCAACTAAAGCTTTACTTTAGAAAAGTCACCTTATGGTCAAGAATTGGAAATCGAGGTGATGCCCCTCAACTGCAGAATGGCTGAACAAGTCATGCTATATGAATGTAATGGAATACTATTGTTCCATAAGAAATGATGAGCAGGCAGACTTCAGAAAAATCTGGAAAGTCTTAGATGAACTGATACTGAGTATAGCGAGTAGAACCAGAAGAACATTGAACACAGCAATAGTAACATTGTGTGATGGCCAACTTTGATAGACTTAGCTCTTCTCAGCAATGCAAGGATCTAAGACAATGCCAAAAGACTCATGATGGAAAATGCTATCCACATCCAAAGAAAGAATTATCGAGTTTGAACACATATCAAAGCTCGCTCTCTCTCTCTCTCTCTCTCTCTCTCTCTCTCTCTCTCTCTCTCTCCTCCCTCCCCCTCCCCCTCCTCTCTCTCTCTCTCTCTCTCTCTCTCTCTCTCTCTCTCTCTCTCTCTTTTTTCTTTCTCATGGTTTTTCCCTTTAGTTTTAATTCTTCTTTACAACGTGACTAAGTGACTAATGTGGAAATGTGTTTAATGTTATTGAATGTGTATAGTCTATATCAGATTGCATGCTGTCTTGGGGAGAGGGTAGGAAAGGGAGGGGAGAAAATTTAGAACTCAAAATCTTATAGAAGTGAATGTCAAGAATTAAGAAAAACTAAATTTAAAAAAAATAAAAAAGTCATCTTAACAAATGATTGGATTGGTGAAGGACCTGAGATAGGGAAAGAAGGTTATTACTGTAGTTCAGGTGAGAAATCATGAGGGCCTAACTAGGGCTGTGGCTCTATAAAGTAACTTTTCCAGACAAAATTATATACTTTTCTAAAAATACATTTTTTTCAGAAACCAGGTATGTAATGTCAAATGGATTGTTTAATGCTTTATGTCTGCTTTAAGAATTTCTGAATGAAAAATGCCTCACTCAATAAGAAAAACATCCATATTACCTGCAACTATTAACTTTAAAATAATGCTCAGAAATCGAATGCAAGGCAACTTCTAATTATTATACTTGCATATATTATGGTTGAAAGGAGAATCGTCCATAGGTATAGAAACCTTTGGAATCCATAAATTGAGAAACTGAAACCTCTATTGTATGTTACAGGTGGATAAAGCGACACATGGAGCTCAAAATATTCATATTATTGCATCTACATGTGTTGTTTAAACTAATGTTAGAGAATATTTATTACATTAAAACCTTCTTGATGGTAGTATTATATCAATATAAAATTTCAATATAATTGCTGACTTTGTAATAAAATTATATAGTGGAATTATATAGGAATCTATAACGATTGAGCTAAATCTATAATAGAACAAAAGGCAGATTTGCAAAGACCATTTTGTGTATACTTGTGCCTTTTGAAGAAATTGCATTCTTTATCTACAATCAATGCTATCAAGAAATATAAATGAGTTAATATAAGAGTAGAGCTATCATAAGAGCAATCAATATTTTAAAGTACAATACTCTTTTCCCCAATTACATGATGACATGAGGGCAGAGTATAAGATGCTTCTATACTATTAGGATAAACATTGGATTTCCCATGCCAAGGTATTTTGAAGATTTTTTTGAGCCAAAAGAGGAAATTTAACTTTTTCTTGATAATGGTGAAATGAAGAAAATTCATGTTGCTGCAAAAATTTCCTCCTAACACTTGAATATTTGATAGCCATTTTTTAAAAAAACTAAGTACTCAAATACATGCAAAGTCAAATATAAGTTATTAAGTGCCTACTCTGTACCAGGTACTGTGTTAAGGTCTTGAAGTTCATATTGATACAGAAAGATAAACTGACTATTAAATTTAGAGCTACAGATAGAAATTTAAAAAAAAACAGGTTTGTTATACTTCCTAGTAAAAAAAATCCTACCACAAAGATGGAATGCAAAAACACTTATAAATACTTAGTATCCATAAACAACTGTGCAAGGCACTGAATACACAAATAGAATAGTGAGACATTTCTTGTTCTCAAAGAGCTTACATAGTATTTGGCAGAGACAACACATATACGAAATTTAGCCACAGGATGAATGGAAAGGCTCAGGGGACAATAATTAGGGAACTGCACCAGGGCAGATGGGGACGTCTGAGTTCTGATATGCAACAGGGCAGATGATAAGGCCAGGTGGTACTCTGTCTTACTAGATGGATTATGGTTGCTGACTCCCTACTCATCAAAGAGGTGTGAGTTACCATGTATGCCTTACTTCAGGGGCATGGTTTTATTTATAATAAAAATGCCAAGATTGATGTGATTCAGCTCTTGCAGCTGTTTGCCCATTAACTGGTCACTGAACAAGGATCTCACACCTAGAGCACCTGTAGTAACTAAAATGTGTGTGAATCTTTGCCTCCTGACCTGTCACTCTGTTCCCATTACTGCAGAAAGAGACTTGAGAACAACTTTGCATTTTTCTTTGTTTTGTGAGTTGCTGTGGATAAGGAATTCATCATTAAGTAATGAGTCAACGGGGAGAAAGCTTTTCTATACTTAGCTAGGCAAGTCCTCAAGAACAAGACTTACTCTGTTGTTAAAATCATAAGCAAGGGCTTTCCAGCATGATAGAAATTTAAAATTTATGTTCTACTGGAATATCCTTCAAGAATCCAGGGTTACCTTCATACTACATTGAGGCACTGGAACAAGAGGCATTGAAACAGTTTAAATAACAAAATAAAGTGGGGGAATTAGTCTAAAGGAATAAATAGTCTAGAATTTAACTCAAGGTGTGCTGAGATTGTAGTCACATTGATTACAAATAGATGTAAGAGAGAGTATGAGAGGGCAGGTCATTTAACTTCTGTCTGCCTCAGTTTTTTCATCTATAAAATGGGGATAATAACAGCACCTGCCTCCCAGGGTTGTTGCAAAGATGAAATGAGACAATATTTGTACAGGACTTCACAAACCATAAAGTACTATAAAACTGTTTGCTAGTATTATTGTTATTATTTAGATTCATACAGAGAAGTAAAAACAAAATGAGTACAAATTAATTTGCATGAAGTGAGATGGAGTACTACATGATAGATTCTTAATGCATATTTACTGACTTAATGCATTAAAACAGTGCTAATGTGAAGAATTCAATCAATACAAGAAAAACAAAACAGACCTTGACTATAATGAAGTTATATCCTATTCATGTCAAATGCAATGTGCTATTAGAATGAAATATAGGACAAGGGACTTTGTATGAGATTATTTCCAAAAAGGCAAGCCATAAGGAGACACCAGCTTCATTGCAATCAAAGCAGAATGCAGCATTCTGAAAGGTTCCAAGTGCCATTTTTGGTCCAAGATAATCATAGTCAAGCCAGAGACAGCAGGACTTTTAAATTGTAAAGAAGTGCCATAACCCAGTTAGCACTTTGAATTCATAAGTCTGGTCTATACAGGCAGAGAGCCCTATGCCAAGAGCCACATCTGCCTGGAAGCCTTTTATTTTTCCTCATCTAAAGAGAAAAGGCTAGCTTAAAAGCCTTGCCCTCTGGCAGGGAAAATGGTTCATTTTCCCATTCTTCCCTCGGGCCAGCTATCTCCCTTGGATTCATAATGACTATCATCTTACTTCTATAGTGTGATTTCAAAAATCAAAAGCATGTCAAGAACCCAGGTTAACTTGTAAGACTAGGGACTCTGAAATATGCCTGGGCACGTACTACTGGCCACATTGCCAAGCTTTCTATTACAGCAGTCAGGATAGCATAAGGAAGTTACTCAATGCAGTCTGGTTCATTATGCCACATATTCCATATGCCCTCTGGTGATCACAAGTCTCCTGGGTGAGAGATGTAGAAGGCATAAGAAAAATTACTACAAACATGAAAATTGTTTGGAGGGGGGAGAGAGGACAGGGAATACAGCCTTATAGAAAATGTGACAGTGTATTTTTTTTCCTCTTTTTGTTTTAAATCCGAGTGTTAGAAGCATTCTTGTATTATTACACACAATAAACAATCAACTTTGTATAAATGAAATAAACCAGGAAAAACAGGGCTGAGTTACAAGTGAAATTTCACCCATGTACACTCACTTTTTTTCTTGGTTCCAGTATCAAACAGAACCCTATAAAATGTGATTTATTTCAGTGCAAAATGAAGGAATATTTATAACATTTCTTTCATTATTACTCTTCAATAAAACTTAGAATTATCTGTGAATAAATACAATATAATTTCCCTCCCTGATATTACCATCTCTATAGGAAGGTAGAGAGCTATTTGAAGCAATGTGTTAGCTTAATATGTGTGAGAGACAGGAATCCTAAGACAATACACAAGTAACTGAAAGAAAGTGCTCTTATTTAATATTTCTCTTCTATTCACGTTTTAGTGTTGGGGTATTTTTGCCTTGCCTGGCGTTTGGGTCAGGATAAGAAGGAACAAGGAGCTATTACAGTGTTAGTTACTACTCTAGCCATCCCACAGGACTGGAAGCCCGTTAGAGTAGAAGTGATCATCCAATGATGCTCGCATTTATATAGGAATTGTTAATACTTAGACTGATTTCACAATAACCTTGTGAAGTAGTGAAATAGTGAAGCGATGCACCTATTGGTATCTCTGAGTTCAGTGAAATGAAATGACTTGGCTGTAGTCTCACAGCTAATAATTTGTAAGTTAAACACATTTTGAAAGAGAACTAATAATTATATAAATATAAAGCATATTCTATTGATCACCTCCTGCTTCTAATAAGGAATCAAGTGTTTCCTCTATAAAGACAATTAATTCTCATATAATTAGAAACTAGCTTATATCTTTTTTAAACTTCAAATTCAATTCACTTAAATTCTCAAATCCTATATAATCAGTTATCATCTAATTGGTTCATTTTTTTAGTTCAGTGGTCTTTAATTACTTTATTACATACTTTTATCAATTATTTTAGCACAAAATAAACAGTGGCCTATCTATAAATTACATACACAAACACTGTATTAGTAATCATGTATGTTATAAAATAAATGAAATGAAATTTTTAAAAGGTGACATAATGGTGAAATGCTATTTGATCCTAGAATCAACAGGGAACCCCAGTAATTTATTGAATAGGAGATCCACAAGGTCAGTCCTGTACTTTCCAAAAATCACTTTGACAACTATAAGAAAAATAAATTGGAGAGGGGAGAGGCTTGAAGCAAGAAGTAATGAAGAGCAGAACTAGGGTGGAAGTTGTAAGAATAGAGACGAGACAGGTGAAAAAGCTGTTCAGGTAGAAATGACAAGATTTAGAAACTGATTGAATGAGTAAGGTGAGGGAGAATAAGGATAAATCTGTAGTTATAAATGTGAGAGACTAGAAAGATGGTGGTGCTCCCGACAAAGATTAGGAAGAGTAAGACAGCAACCAGTTAGGGGGGAAAGAGAATGCAGAGGGAGTTGTGGTAAAGATAACAATGCATTCTTTCTTATTCATTTTTTCGTAATGCCTGTCCAAAAGGATAAAGGGGGTGATAAGGCTTTTACTTCCCTTTCACTGCCCCAGAGAGAACAGTCTTTCCTCTGAGAGGCTTTTGCTAAAGCCACAAGGAGATCCATGGGTCAGAAAGTTGATATGTGGGAGGGTGGGGTGGATTTCCTCAAGGGTAACTGCACAACTGCTACTCTTAGCACCTGAGGGAGTGGTTAAGTAATAACTGCTCAGAGGGGATGACCTCCAGCTAACAGGATATAATTGGAGAGGGATGGGAATGGGGAAGTCGAGGATCATTGGGGGATAAAAATAGCTGTTGTATTTTAGACAAGCTCCATAATTGGCTTTTGGGGGGGAAATTGTAACACAACCAATCTTCCTGCCCTCTGAATGACTCCTTCAGGTTAGTCATGGCCCCAACTGTTGAAGCCACTGCTTTAGTTTATTTTGCTTATTTCATGTCACAGGTTGCTCAATAATTGCATTTGAATGATTTTAACAATGTTTGTTTGTTTGTTTAACTTGGACAGCTATCACTCCTCGACAATATGAAATATGAAAGTTTTCTTTTACATACCCTTGGGTGAATACAAATATATACGTATAAATATGTATATGTGTATGTATATATACATTAAACATATGTATATTACAAACATTTATTAAGTGTCAATGGTGGGTAGAATATTGTGCTAAGTACTTAGGAGGCTCAAAGTTTAATGAGACATAGATTTTGTTTCAATCTATTAAGAAGATGGCAGGGACATCTCTTGGTCACAACTTTGTATGAAAAGTGCATTATAAAATAAAGTGCTATATGAGGTCCAAGGGAAAAGGTTGTTATTGGTGGGGAGGTTAAGAAAAGGATTCTTAGAGGCTGTTGTGTTTCAGTTGAATTTTTTTTTAAAAAGAGGATTGGACTTCAACAGGGAAAGAAGGGTCAGGAAGAGCACTCTAGAAACAGGAAAAAAGCAGGATCAAAGGAATAGAGGCATGAGAACACAATATGTAGAGGTTCCAAACTTATTTGGCCTACTGCTCCCTTTTCCAAAAAAAAAAAATTACTCAGTGCCACCCCCTCTCCAGAAATCTATTTTCTTTTAACCCTTTAACATTTTTTTATTTGTGTCATTTCAAAAAATATATAATTTTTAACTGATGCATCATAAATTTAATAATTTATGGTAAATTTGTGGGGTTTTTCCTGCATTGAAATTTTGATGACACAATAGTACATCATGTAACTATATAGCATCTTATTAGAAACAAATCATTACACGTACATATTCCTTCCCATACATGCTTGGCTTCCCAACAATGCCTCTGCCAACACTTGCTTGTTATGACCTGAGGGCAGACTTGACCCCTGATTGGTTATGACTTCCATTTTGTGTGTATATTTGTAAAAGAATATAACCGTTATGACTTTAACTCTGTCACATAACAGATTGAATATACACAGTTTTTAAAATTTTTTATCTTCTTTTCTTTCCTTATGCTTCCACTACCCCCTTATTTTTATTCAATACCCCCCCCACCGGATTGCACCAGAGGCTACTACCACCACCACCCTGGATCATTCCAGTGCCCTCCAGGTGGTGGTATTGCCCACTTAGGGAATCTATGATAACATGTGTTTCCAGTATTTAGAAGGCTATCATGTGGCAAGAGAAATAAGAATTATTCTGATGGGCCCAAGAGGATATAGCCAGGAGCAATTTAGGCTTAATTTGAAGTGACTTCTTAAAGATTTGAGTTCTTTGTAAGTAAGATGAACTTGCTTAAGAGGTTCTGGTTTCTGCCACAGTGGAGATCTTCAAGCAGAGTCAGGATGCCCACTTGGTGAGTCTGGTACACTGAGGATTCCATTTGGATTACAGCATGGATTAGAAAACTACTGATATATCCCTTTCAATTCCAAAATTATACAATTCTGAGCCAGGGCAAAGATATTTCACTTGTATTACCTATCTCACAAGGTTTTGTGTACAGGGCACTTCATAAAACTTAAATTGTTACATAGGTGTTATTATTAATCATATTTAATATATAGATATTGCTTCTATTACATACGATCATAATCAGTATTTAGTCATATCTATAAGATATTCTTCCCATTTTTTTAAAATTTATTTAACATATTTAGTTTTCAGCATTGATTTTCACAAGAGTTTGGATTACAAATTGTCTCCTCATATCTACCCTCCTCCCCCACTCCAAGATGGCGTATATTCTGGTTGCCCTGTTCCCCAGTCAGCGCTCCCCTCTGTCACCCCACTCCCCTCCCATCCCCTTTTACCTTCCTTTCTTGTAGGGCAAGATAAATTTTTACGCCCCATTGCCTGTGTATCTTATTTTCTTGTTGCATGCAAAAACATATTTGTTTGTTTTTGAACATCTGTTTTTAAAACTTTGAGTTCCAAATTCTCTCCCCTCTTCCCTTCCCACCCACCCTCCCTAAGAAGTCAAGCAATTCAACATAGGCCATATGTGTATCATTATGTATAACCCTTCCACAATACTCATGTTGTGAAAGACTAACTATATTTTGCTCCTTCCCAACCCATCCCCCATTATTGAATTTTCTCCCTTGACCCTGTCCCCTTTCCAAAGTGTTTGTTTTTGATTACCTCCACCCCCCATCTGCCCTCCCCTCCATTATCCCCCCCATTTTTTTTATCTTCTTCCCTCTTCTTTCCTGTGGGGTAAGATTCCCAATTAGTTATGTATGGTATTCCCTCCTTAGGCCAAATCTGATGAGAGCAATGTTCACTCATTCCCCCCTCATCTGCCCTCTCCCCTCCTCCCACAGAACTGCTTCCTCTTGCCACCTTTATGGGAGATAATCCATCCCATTCTATCTCTCCTTATCTCCCTCTCTCAGTATGTTCCTCTCTCATCCCTTAATTTGATTTTATTTCTTTTAGATATCTTCCCTTCATCTTCAACTCACCCGTGTCTGCTCTCTCCCTCTCTCTCTCTCTCTCTCTCTTTCTCTCTCTCTCTCTCTCTCTTTCTCTCTCTCTCTCTCTCTCTCTCTATATATATATATATATATACATATATATATATATATATATACATATATATATACATATATATATATTATATATATATTTTAGTAAGTCCCTTGCAATTTCTTTTTCTTGTTCTTTTTCTTGATTACCTTTTCATGCTTCTCTTGATTCTTGTGTTTGAAAGTCAAATTTTCTATTCAGTTCTAGTCTTTTCACTGAGAAAGCTTGAAAGTCCTCTATTTTATTGAAAATCCATATTTTGCCTTGGAGCATGATACTCAGTTTTGCTGGGTAGGTGATTCTAGGTTTTAATCCTAGCTCCATTGACCTCCGGAATATCGTATTCCAAGCCCTTCGATCTCTTAATGTAGAGGCTGCCAGATCTTGGGTTATCCTGATTGGGTTTCCACAATACTCAAATTGTTTCTTTCTGGCTGCTTGCAGTATTTTCTCCTTGATCTGGGAGCTCTGGAATTTGGCGACAATATTCCTGGGAGATTTCTTTTTGGGATCTATTTGAGGAGGCGATCGATGGATTCTTTCAATTTCTATTTTGCCCTGTGGCTCTAGAATATCAGGGCAGTTCTCCTTGATAATTTCTTGAAAGTTGATATCTAGGCTCTGTTTTTGATCATGGTTTTCAGGTAGTCCAATAATTTTTAAATTATCTCTCCTGGATCTATTTTCCAGGTCAGTGGTTTTTCCAATGAGATATTTCACATTGTCTTCCATTTTTTCATTCCTTTGGTTCTGTTTTATAATATCTTGATTTCTCATAAAATCACTAGCTTCCACTTGCTCCAATCTAATTTCTAAAGTAGTATTTTCTTCAGTGGTCTTTTGGACCTCCTTTTCCATTTGGCTAATTCTGCCTTTCAAGGCATTCTTCTCCTCATTGGCTTTTTGGAGCTCTTTTGCCATTTGAGTTAGTCTGTTTTTTAAGGTGTTGTTTTCTTCAGTGTATTTTTCAGTATTTTTTGGGTCTCCTTTAGCAAGTCATTGACTTGTTTTTCATGGTTTTCTCGCATCCTTCTCATTTCTCTTCCCAATTTTTCCTCTACTTCTCTGAGTTGCTTTTCCAAATCCTTTTTGAGCTCTTCCATGGCCTGGGACCAGTTCATGTTTTTCTTGGAGGCTGTTGGTGTAGGCTCTTGCACTTTATTCACTTCTTTAGGCTGTATGTTTTGGTCTTCTTTGTCAGCAAAGAAAGAATGCAAAGTCTGAGACTGAATCTGGGTGCGTTTTCGCTGCCTAGCCGTATTCCCAGCCAACTAACTTGACCTTTGAGTTTTTCAGTGGGCTATGACTGCTTGTAGACTAGAGGGTTCTATGTTCCACGTTTGGGGGGGAGGTGCCAGCTCTGCCGCACCAGCTCCTTCCCCAATCCCCATCCCGGACTGGGCTTAGATCTTCAGCAGGCTGTGCACTCCTGCTCTGATCCGCCACTTAATTCCTCCCACCAGGTGGGCCTGGAGCCAGAAGTAACAACAGCTGTAGCTGCCCCACCTCTGCTGCCCCCGGGGCTGGAAGCCAAACCATGAACTCCTTCTAGTCCCACAGCTTTTCCCACTAACCTTCTCCTCAGTCTTTGGTGTTTGTGGGTTAAGGAGTCTGGTAACTGCCGCAGTTCACTGATTCAGGGCGCTGGAGCCCCCTCTGCCCGGCTTTGGTCTGGATGGTCCACGCTGCTCAGGCTGGGTTCTGCTCCACTCCATTCCCAACTCCCAGCTCCCAGCTCCCAGCTCCGTGTGGGAAAGACCTCACCCAGAGACCATCCAGGCTGTCCTGGGCTGGAACCCTGTTTCCCTCTGCTGTTTTGTGGGTTCTGCCATTCTAGAATTGGTTCAGAGCCATTTTTATAGATTTTTGGAGGGACTCAGTACGGAGCCCACACTAGTTCCTGCTTACCAGCCGCCATCTTGGCTCCGCCCTTTCATTCTTCCCATTTTTAATATGCTAAATATACTTTTACTCCCAGTGGTTTTCCTCTACCATATCCTCTCTTGATTCTCTCTCTTCTTTCTCTCAAAATCACAGAAAAAAAAAAGAAATTTATAATTAAGAGAAACTTTAAAAAACTAGTCTTGTATTTTGGGGGGCAGAGCCAAGATGACTGAGTGAAGACAGAGACTCACTTAAGCTGTCCCACAAATACCTGTAAAAATGACTCTAAGCAAACTATAGAACAGCAGAATCCACAAAAAGATGGAGTGAAACAAATTTCCAGCCCTAGACAACTTGGAAGGTTGACAGAAAAAGTCTGTTGCACTGGGCAGGAGAGGAGAGCAGGCCAGCACAAGTCACATCAGCATAGACCTGGCCCCAGCCAACCCAGAGCAGGCCTCAGGGGACTGAATCGCTGACAGCTACTGTGGTTTCCATACTTCTCAACTCACAAATGCCAAAGACAACTTAGAAGGTCAGTAGGAAAGGTCTGTCATATCTGGGTGAGAGAGAAGCTCAGTCTAACCTCAGCTGCAGCACAGCCCTAGGGTGGTGGCAGCAGCAGTGGATGTTTCTGGAGCTCTCAGCCCACAGACAGTAAGGGGATAGAACAACTGATCAGAAAGAGATTACGGGGTCTCTTTGCTGGCACTAAAATGGGATTCTGTTGCTTTTCCCATACTTGGATCGGGGTCTCAATCCTGGGTGGCAGTCCTACTGTGGGAGGAGGAGCACTGGCGTAGCAAAGCTTGTGGCAGCAGTGGAGAGGAAATCCTGCTCACAGTTACAAGGCATAAAAGAGTGCTTGGATTCACTCACAGACAAGAGCACAGTCCAGGAGAAGAGTAAATACCTCTCCTTAGATTTTACATAGATAGATAGATAGATAGATAGATAGATAGATAGATAGATAGATACACAGAGGGCACAGGGTGAGTTGAATATGAAGAGATGATATCTAAAATATAAAATTAAGGGGTGGTAGAGGAATATACTTGGAGAAGGAGAAAGGGAGAAGTAGAGTGGGGCAAATTATCTCACATAAAAGAGGCAAGAACAAGCTTTTAGAGTGGAGGGGAAGAGGGGGTGGTAAGTGAACCTTACTCTCATCAGATTTGACTTAAGGAGGGAATAACATACACACTCAATTGGGTATGGAAATCTATCTCACTCTACAGAAAGGTAGGGGGCAAGGGGATAAGGGGAGTTAATGGAAGGGAGGGCAGTTCGGAGGAGGGAGTAATCAGAAGCAAATACTTTTGAGGAAAGATAGGGTCAAAGGAGAGAATAGAATAAATGGGGGGTGGGATAGGATGGAGGGAAATATAGTTAGTCTTTCACAACATAACTATTGTGGAAGTGTTTTGCATGACTATACATATATAACCTATATCTTACACTACAGGAAAATAAATGGGGAAGGGGATAAGAGGAGGAGGGGGGAAGATAGCAAGGAGGGCATATGGGGTAAGGGCTAATCAGAATGCATGCCATCTTGGTGTGGGGGTAAGGGAGAGATGGGGAGAAAATTTGGGACTCAAAATCTTGAGAAAGTAAATGTTGAAAACTAAAAATAAATAAACCCAGTTCTTCCTTAAAAAAACTAGTCTCACTCATTCCTGAATAAGAACTCTAACTATATTATACCTAACAAAAGGACATCCAGGTTCTAATTGCAAAATTTCAAGGAGTGACAACTCCTACTTCCCAGGACAACAATTCCATTTTGGAGTCTCTAATTTTTAGGAAACCATTCCTTACTTCATCTGTATTTTCCTTTTCTCAATCATCTTTTATCCTTAATTCTGCCATCTGGGGCAAAGCAGACCAAGTATAATCACTCTAAGATGTGAAAAATGTTTAAATAGATGAAGGTAAATATTTAATCATATTCTCAGTACCTTACCTCTTCTCTAAAGTAAACACCATCAGTTGTTTTTCCTCGTGTCATAAAATTAAGGTATCATCATGGTTAGAGTGACAGACTCAGAATCAGGAAATCCTAAATTCAAATCCTGCCTCAGACACTGTCTATGTGATCCTGGACAAATCACTTAACCTCCCTTAGCTTCAGCTTCTGCATCTGTAAAATGGGCATAATAATAATATCTACCTCAGGCATGTTGTGAATTTCAAACAAGGTAATATATGTAAAAAAATTGCAGGATTTCTTGTAGAACTCTCCCTATGAAGGGTTTTCAAGATTAATTGCTTTCCCTCATGGGACTTAAAGTATTGCTTTCTTTCTCATTTTTGTTTTGTTTTGTTTTTACTCATTTTTAGTGTTATCAGTTCTTCTGCTGGATTTTCCAGGATTCCTTCCTATATTCAAACTTCTGGTCCACTCCCAAAGTGTACTTTTGTGCAGGGCATGAGGCCATAGAGAATGAGAGGTATTGACATGAAATGGGTGGTAGTGCAGAATGATTCTCATAATTGACCCTCATATGGACACAGAATAAGAGGGTAATGACCTGTTAACTACCTTACTACATATGAACCTGACCTATGATGACATATCATTGATTGTGATAGAAGCATCATCATCTTCCCTGTGACCCTTATACTCCTGGTGCTACTTCTGCTCTTTGTGTGAGGAAACCTTTACAGACTTCAAAGTTTGGGCATTACATATCATCTCTGATTATTTAGATCATAGTCTCACTACTTCTCAAGTGGGGAGAAAAATTGTGAGATTTTTGGTCTTCATTCTCCTGTATTTGGTTACCCTTTCAGGAGGTCATTATATTGTTTCTTCTGGATTTGTTTTTGTTTTCTTTCTTTTTTAATTTTTTCCCTTTTTCTCTTTTTTGCTGCCTATGCTAAGCTTTTTAAATCCCTGGTCAGGTTCATTCAGTAATAGATCGAAAGTCATTTAAGTGTTGAAAGGTCCTACAGAACAAAGATGGCACACTCTCCCTGGCCAACAAAACTACCAAGTGCAGTGCAAACCAGATTAAATTTTAATTGGGAAATGTTTTTTTAAATAAAAAAATGTAGTAAACAAGTTAATGTTAATATGTGGGTTTCTTAGTCAACATGTGGCCCACCAGGATATGTTTCTATTTGAGTTGAATACTACTGTTCTAGAAGATCCTTAGGACCTTTCCACAAAAGGGTAGGACATGATAGGAATGGTAGGAGATATCTATTGGTGTGCCTCACCAAGTGGGCTCAGCTATTTATTTTACTTAATCATACTGAAATTGTCTGAGTCTTTAGTAATGCAAGAACTCGGTTTAGGTCATTGATGTGGGTTCCTGGCTACTTAACTACAATAAAAGCCACAGCGATCTCCAAATGGACCTGAAAAACCTGGACTACAGGCTCATTAGAATAACCAATAATAGGGAAGCTGTGTTCAAGTGAATCAATTTGGTGTCTTCACTTAATATCTTTATTGATACCTTTCCCCTGCCAGGGTTGAGTAAATCTCCTTTTGTTAACTGCTAAATATCTCATGAACATCACTTCATTCTAAGCTCAAATCTAAATTACCAGAGATTGGCCTAAGGCAGTCAAAGCAGGAGGCAAGCCTATGGGTCAAACTAGACTAAGAATGTAAGATCTAGATACACACAGCAATTAGAAAACAAGACAATGAATAAGAACCAGAAAAGGCAGAAGAAAAACAAATACCTCATGGTGCAAAGAGACTTTGATACAGAAGGACACTTCCACCTCAGCCTCAGTAAGGAATGTTCCTACTTCTAAGACAAAAACCTATCCCCAATCATGACCAAGATAGAAACTGCAGGTGAAACCAGGTAAGTGGATACAGGAGTGTATGTGTGTATCCATTGTATGTGATAGAGATAAAGAAGGAGCCCAACTATTTCATAACTTTACTCAGTTTTGTCAGAAAACAGATGAACTTCATTTATGCGTGGTTAATTTTCTGCATAGCTTCACATAGCTCACCTACTACCCCAACCCAATCTGACTGTTCAGAATTAAGTCAACTCCAAAGGAAAGTCATATTCTCTGTTTATTTCTTCTCATCTCAATGAAAAGATTCCTAAAATTAATTCCTGAAGAATAAAAAGTATGTTTACTCAATCTTTCTTTTATGTTCCTCTTGTTCTATTCTTTCTCTCCCTCTCTATCCTTGTCTCAACAAAACTCAATTTAAGTCGTTTTTATAAAAAGGGAATGATTTGGTCACATGACAAAACAATTTAATGTATCTGAAATGACACCAAAAATAATAATGATGATGATGAGAGCTTTTTTTCCTGCTGTGGTAAAAATTATTAATTAGTCATGAGTAACACATTTTCCATTTACTAATGAAACTTTTAAAGTAGAACCAACAGATTGCTCAGACTAAACCCGCATATATTTTTTGTCCTTAGTACGTACTATAAAATATACCAGATAAAAGACTGCTTACTTCCTACCTTGAATATTTCATAACTATCATAATTATATTTGCTTAATGGGATACAGTGGATAAGGCACTGGACGTGAATTCCAAAGGCCTAAGTTAAAGTCCTCGCTTTGAAATTTACTAGTTATATTACCCTGAGGAAGCCATAAACTCTCTAGGCCTCCATTTTCTCCTCTGTGAAATGGGGAAAACAAAACTTACATTATGACACTATGTAAGTCACAGGGTTGCTGTAAGGAACAAAACAGTTTTGTAAAATTTAAATGAGTTTTTTTTTCTTTTGTCTCAAAAGAGGCTCAGAAATCATGGACTGATTGAGAACAGATGATCAAAATTTAAAACCTCTTTTTATTTCTGTTCTTAATTCTAAAATCTTGATTATATTATTTATAGATTCTCCATTAATTTGATTTTTAACCCATAAAATGGAGCATGGAACTAGTGGACACCACACAGGAAAGCGATTAATAGTTCTATTCTCCTCCTACTCTCGATTGGAACATGTGAGATTCTGAGAATTCTTTATAATTTCTCTATGCAATATATGTATGTATATTTTGCATATTACGCCCTGAGGACATTGTGGGGGAGGCACTCACAGAAATAACAATTAGTGATTCCCCAACCCTTTAGCCCTATAGGCAAGCAAGGATAGTAGCACGGGGGTAAAACAGGATGCACACCCTGATCAAGAGCAAAGAGCTTAGGTCCTTGGCCCTTATTTCTGATTGTTGTTTTCTCCAGATATAGGGACTGACTGGGAGGGGGAATATTGGCAGGAGTCAGTCAGTGGGAGGTCCAGATGCAGCAACCCCATGTAAGGACAAGCAAAGTGGGACTTTTTACTATTTTTTTTTCTTCTGCAGTGCTTCTCAGCACTGAGGCAATCAAGTGTCTTTGAATGACTCTTGCCTTGGGTTGTAGGAAGGTCCACACCCTTTTGCTAATTAGATTACAAGAAGTGTGAAGTCCTCAGGCCCTGAAAAACGGTATATATACTCTTGAGGGCAGCCATGAAGCTAGAACTATCAGAACTTTGGGAAGAGAGGTTTTGCTTTGGGGGCTCACTCACTGGAAGAGTGCCATGTGATTTTACCAAACAAAACTCTGGGTAGCTGTGAAGGAGCCCCCCAGCTTTGAAAAACCCAGATGTTGGTGCTTCTTTCTCTAGTAACTATGTATTTCATGTCTTGGTCAGACAGCTATAAGCCTGTCTGTTAATTTGTGTTATTTTGCTCTGTTTATATTATTTCTGCTTGTAATTTCTGTTTGTGTTTTCTCTGAAGTTCAGGGTACTGACTCTTTCCCCTGAACTAAATGAATGATATATGTATGTTTACTTAAAATAAGATTGTTAATCCCTTAAAGTTGCTTTCCTTAGAAAAGCAGATCAAAGAATCTGTGCTAGGAGCCCTCCTGTGTGCTGGTGTTATTGGCTTTGCACAGCCACAGTAGTGGCAAGTAGCATTGTTGTTACAACTCCATTGTCAATCACAAGACCATAGTGATTAGGAAAGTTTGCTAACATTGCATGTGTGGGTAAATTTGCTTAATTACTATGATGAGGAGAACCTTTCATCATTTATCTAAATGAAGCTGATTAAATCAGTTATTGGGTACATAGAAACTTCCCAATATTAAGGTGGGTCAATCTACGTTCCAACATAGAGTCACTTCTGTCAGTTAAGACTTAGCAATAAGCCTGCCATACAAACCATAGTCACACATACCATAGTCAATAGCCACAAATAGAAACAGAGATTATATTGTGGCAAATTTTAAAAGGTCATATGTAGGTTTGGGTCTTTTTTTAATAAACAAACCCCAGATGTAAGTTTTAGCAGCAGAAAACTATAAATGGTCAAAAAGAAGGGTACTTTTAGAGAAGTCTGGGCCTTGGCAAATGAAAAATGTTTCTAGTTCTAAATATTTTAGGGTAATTAAATCTGGAGGCCTTCCATCAGAAAATAGAATATGGTCATAAATCTGTCCTTTGTACCCTGAGCTGTAGCAATAATGAATCTAATTAAATTGCTTTAAGAACCATGATACCAGGAAAATCAAACATTAATATAAGTAGCATATATATGTATATATACATGTATATATACATATATGTCACTTTAAAGTTTGCTATGCATTTGACATGTTGTCTATTATTTGGTCCTCACAAATGTGCTATGAGTAGTATGAGTATTATTATCTACATTTTACAGTTGAAGAAACTGAGACTCAGAACAGTCACGTAGTGACTAAAGAGAAAAGCTAAGAGTCAAGCCCATCACTGATGACTTACTTTTGCAATGATAGCAGGTAACATACTACAAATCCCAAAGACAGTGATTTTTATTAAATTTACTTTTTATATAAATTAAATTATAACCAATAATTGCCCCATGATAAATGTAGAGGGATGGGTCATCAATAAGAATCTTTTCTCTAGTCTAGTACATAGATTAATAAAAAGAAAGAGGTATACATAATGCAATCAGCTTAAGGTTGATTTGCCTAGTTGAGCAGTGGGCTCTCCATCACCAAGGATAGATTTTTTTTATTATTTTAAAGCACCTTTTAGTTAATATCTGAGTATAATTTTGTTAAAAGGATTTTCAAGTAATTAAGGCAACCAAACACTCAGAACACATCCTAAAACACAATAGGTACTTAATAAATTATCTTTGACTTGCCTTGACTTGAACAATAATAGTTTATAGCTTATGCCAGTCATATGCTGAATAAATAATGGATTGTGTCCATTAATAACTGGAGAAATAAATTTCATCAAGGATTTGATATTTCACATCTATTTAAGAAAAATAATAGTATAAAGAAACTCTATGCCAGATGTTTAGTGTCAAAGTGACCCTGTTTAGTTTCGGCTGAGCCCAGCAACTTTCACAGGGCATCGTGGGAGATGACATCTCTTGCAGGGTAGTAGATGAAATCAGGTGTTGAGCACAGGGGGAGCACAATTTACTAGAAACAGTTTTAACAGTCTCAGCAAAAAAAATATTTCATGAAGAGTAAAAAAAAAAGCCCAACCCTTTTGCAAACGAGGGTGTTAATAGCTTCACAAGATAAATGCTCTCCTCTCTGTAGACATTAAGCCATTTTTGTGCAGGCTTTGCAGAATCTCTAAAGTGAATTACAGAACAATTTGCTGTGTCTTTGATGTAATAACTGTAAAGGCACACTCAAAGGGTACCCAGATCTGCATAAGTACTTTTTCAGGTCCAGCTTTTAATTGGCAAAACATTATGTTCAAGGGAGAGCTTTGTAGCTCATTTCCCCACCCGTACACCACCACCCCTAATAGTTTTTAATCACTCTTCCCCCTTGTCATTTACTCTACTCATGACTGTCATAATAAAAGAAAGGTGACATCTTTCCAGAATATGCAAACTTATCTGGCAAACAAGTTATCAAATTGCATACAGACAACAGTATCAGTCCAAGTATCTCCCAAAAGCTATCATAAGTCATCATGTCATGCTATAATTCTATTTACTTTTCGTTGTTGTTGTTAAGGCATATCAACAGTCATTAAGCAATCTGGCAACAAAACAACAGATAATGTAATTATATAACTTAGCCTAGTGGAAAAGTACAGCTGTTGATGTTTTCACCTTGACTCATTTGTCTGCCATTTCTGAAACACTTCAGGTGTTTGACTTACCCACAGGTGAAATAGAAAGTACCCAACTAATTACATGCCTTAATATCTGAGGACTTCAAAGCAGTAACTCAGTCGGGAGGAAAAGAGCAAAAGTAGTAATATAATAAGCTCAGAATGAGTAAAATGGATATGCCTTATACTGGACACTGAGCGATATCTAACCTTTTTAAGATGGACAGTGGCTTTCATGTTCTAGAAAAGATTAAAAATATATATTTTAGAAACAGTCAATAAGCATTTATTAAATGTAATACAATGTGCCAAGTACTGTGCCTTAAGCACCGGAGATACAAAGAAAGGCAAAAGGCAAAGAACTCACTACCTAAGAAGAGAGACAACAAGCAAACAAATATGTGTAAGGGAGCTACATATAGATAAATAAGTAATAATTAACAGAGGGAAGGAACTAGAATTTAGAGGGATTAGGGATTTAGGTGCGATTTTAGGGGGGGACTTGAAAAAAGCCAAAGAAATCAGGAGGCAGAAATGAGAAGAGAGGGGGCATGTGAGACAACAAGAAAAAATGCCCAAATCCGAGAGATAAATGTTCATACATGTCTTGATCATGGAATAGCAAGGAGGCTGCTGTCACTAGAACAAAGTTTGTATGGGGGGAGGGGGAAGTGAGCTGACCTTAGAGGGAGTTTAAGGTTTAAGAAAACCAGATAGGTTGGAAGAGGGGGAAGTTAGAAAAGGCTTTGAATGCCAAAGAAAGGATTTTGTATTTGAGCCTAAAGGTGATAGAGATCCATTAGAGTTTTGTTTTCTTTTGTTTGTATGAAGATGATATAGTCAGACTCATGTTTTATGAAAAACACTTTAGTGGTTGAATGGTAGATTAGGAAGAGGAGAGACTTGAAGCAGGCAGACCCACCAGCAGGCTATTATTGCAGTAGTCCGGGAGTGAGAAGATAATGGCCTGCACCAGGATGATGGCAGTGTCAGATTAGAGTAGGGATAGAGCTTGGCAACAGATTAGATATGATATCTGAAAAAATAAAAAAGAATGAATAAAAATGTCATATTTAAATGATAATTTCAATGTTTTACTTTGATAGGGTGGACAGTGTGGAAAGAATTCTGGATTTGGGGTCAGAATACACCTGGGTTTGAATTCTGCCTCTTACACGTACAATGGGAAAGTTGGTACCCTGGGCATCTAACATTTAAAGCCACAATTTACAGACCTTCATTGATGGAAGGAGTTGTGAAGTCCCAGAACAGATATATATCCCTCAAAAAAAGGAGGTGGGGGAGAGGGTTAGGGGTGGACTAGAACTAGCTCAAACTGGCTCTCCAGTGTATTGTTAAATTTTCAGCGTGAGCATTATACCTCAGAAACTGGTAAACACTACAAATCAGGGTTTGATTTATTCTTTTGTTGATAGTCTAGACTTAATCGATGGAGAAATTTAATAATGCAGATTAAACTTAAAACTGTGTTGGACATACATTCTCCCCACCACCAGCTATTTGTTAAACATTTACCAGCACACCCCAGGGGGGAGAGGGGAAAATAATACTTGTAGTACTTACTTTTCTAAGGTTGTTAAGTGGTTAAACTGAGATAGTATTCAAAGTGTAAACTTTAAGGGGATATATAAATTCTACTTACTAGTACCATTATAATTATGTTGCTTTAGAAGGAATTTAATGAAAATTGGCACAAAGATCAGTTCAATGTTCACATTCTCACAAAGTCTCTGTGGAGCAAAAAGGTGTTGGATCCATTCTGTTAGGAATAAGAAAGCACTAGGAATTTTAAGAATTGAACCAATAATCTTCCTTACCCTCTAAGTTTAGTGGAAATCAGCTTCTAACTGTGTTTATTAGATCAACATGGATTCAAAATTCTCCATCATCAGGCTTACTTCTCAGTTCTCTTTTTCCCCTAAGGAAGAAAAGAGCTTGCAATAAATAGGATAACAGATAACAGATATTGGACAAATAAATGAAACTGCTGTCTTACTTTCTGGGATTTATTAGAACACAGACATTCTAGAGTGCTTTAGAAGCCAGAACATCAGGTTAAGCATTGTGGAGAGGACCACCACTTCATTTCATGACTTCATACCTGTATCTCTATCTCTCTCTTTCTCTCTCCATTTCTCCCTCTCTGTCTCTCTCTTTCTTTGTCTGTCTGTCTGTCTCTCTCTCTCTCTCTCTAGCCTAATGTGGTCCCCTACCACCCTTAAGATAAAATAGAATCTTCTCTCTTTAGCATTTATAGTCTTTAGGAATCTGCCACTAGCCTATTTTTCCAGGCTCATTATACCTTACTTCCCCTCAGACACCTCATTCTCTAGTAAAAATACTCTACTTGCTGCCTCCCCACCTTTTACTGGTCCTGTGGTATGTATTTCATAGGATTACAATGAGAAACAAATGAACTAGAATAAATAATTTGCAAGCGAAAAAAGTACTAGACAGATGACATTTAACAATGTCACCAACTTCTTGTAAGGGATTAATTTTCTCTTGTATAGATAGATGAAAATATTCACAAACAACATCTTGCCATTGAGAAAGATTCACACATTTTCTCTATTTGAACTACCGGCTTGTTGGGTGTTTTGTGCTTTGGATTGTTTAGCTACTTTCATTAGGCAATTCAGGCACATTTCTATCCTGACAGAATACTAGACACAATGATTAGGGAAAGCTACAAGTTCACTATCACTCCCCTCTTTCTTCCTTAAGGTAAAGTAAAAAGGAAAAAAAAAGTCATCTAATAGTTCAATTAGTCCAATATATTGCTTTACTCTGAGGTAGTCCAAATTTGCCTTATTGCTTGGGTTTGGGGCCCATGTTCACTATGTTCATTAGATGTTTCCTTTTATCTCTTCTTTATAAGTATTATTCATGATGAGGAAAGCAGTTTAATTCCTTTTATCCCCATTTAAAAAATAATTAGCTTGAAACTTTGGATTTTTCTGAAGTTCACAGCTATAAGTTGGGAAGACATAGATAAACCCAAATTTTCTAACTCCTAAGACCAGTGCCTTTTTGGTTATACCATATTACTGGTCACTTTCCCCAACTGTAAACATGGAAGCTTCTTCTCTCCCCTACATGGCCATATTCTCTGCCTTTATAATGTTGATTTAGAAAAACCTTTGCATCTATAGCACAACTCCTCCTAAGCTTAGCTATCGCTATGCAAATGGTATGTTCTATTGTAAGCTAGGCTAGGCTAGGCTAAAATTACCTAGCTTTTGGTTACAAGATTTCTTCACATAATTTATAAATTACCCACAAAAATAGCAAAAAAATCATGTAATTAGGTGTTTTCTTCACAAAAATATCTCGATAGTAGAATTTAATAAATTTTATAGACATACAATTTTAGGGAATCATTAACGAAGACAACATTTTGATTTGTTTTATTTTAATATTTTGTTACATTTCTACTGAAGAATTTGATTAAATATTAGTATATGTGCGTTTTTTAGAAAATTGTGAAAAGGTAAATATCAATAGACATGTTTGACTGTCCGTAGAGTCTTTCTAAGAACTTGATGGCGACACGTATTTAGAGAAAAAACAAAAGTGATTATTTGTGGAATCAAGAAAAAGGGGTTTTTTAATATTCATGGATTTTTGTAAGCTAAGCAGTTATAATAAATACAATTGGAATTTTCTCTGTATTTCTAAAAATTATCATTGTAAGAAACAGAGGTTATACAGTTCTCTCTATTAGGTAATCCATGAGGCTTAAAAACTGTGCTTCAAAAGTTAATCCCTTAAATATATAATTGACAGTAATAACAATAATGAAAGATACACATTAAGGAACTACTGGAATGAATATTAAAACATAAGGATTTTCTTCATTCTTTCAAGGCATCAGACTATCTAGTAAATAATACTCATTCTGTGCCTATTAAATATATTTTGATTCAGTAAAAACAAACATGTTATTAAAAGATCAGAAGCAACTTGAAATTAGAGGAGTTATTGAAATTTGCAATGAAATCATGAGAGCAACTACAAATACCCCCAAATACTCTTTCAGAATCACCATCTCCCTTGCTTTCCTTACCAATTATTATGTACTCTGTCTTGTATCCTGGTTATTGTTAGTGTGCTTTCTTTGCTCTCTTTTTGTATTGGAAGGTCCTTGATAGTAAGTTCTGTGTTATAACTGACATGACATACTCCAAAGAGCACTAAACTTAAAGTCTAAGGATGTGGGTTTGATTTTTGGCCCTACTACCACAAATCTAACCTGTGTGACCTTGGGCAAGTTATTTACCTCTTTAGGCTTCATTTTCTTCGTATGTATTGGATCAATCAACCAACAGGTATATGTTAAGTACCTAATATTTGTCAGGCATTAAAGATACAAATACAAAGAATGAAAGAATCTCAACTGACAAGAAGTGAGAAATAAGACAAATATAAAAATATAGACAGCATAAATATAAAAATAGTGAATAAAAATATATGTAAAACAGTTAAATGAAATGTACTTCAGGAGATAGGGCAGTAGCAGCTAGGGGAATAAAGAAAGGCTTCACAGAAGATGATGTTTGGGCTAAGTCTTAAAGGAAGAAAACACGCTGTGAATTGAAAATGAAGAGAGATGATGTTCCAGGACTGAAGCAAGCCTGAAGGGAAGTGTAGTATCATGTGTAATCAACAGAGGAAAGGGCAGTTTGGTTGTATTATAGAGTATCAGAGGGATAGTGATATCCAACGAGGCTAAAAAAGTAGGCTGGTTAGGATTCTAATTCAAAAGAGATAAGGGCCTGAATTAAGATGGTAGCTGTTTGAGTGGTCAGAATGTTGGATGCAGGAGATGTTGTGAAACTAGGAATGTCAAGATTTAACAAGTGATTGTAAATATGAGGGGAGGGCAAGTGGCAAGTCAAGGATACAAAAATAGGTCATGAGAAGGATCATTTTTATTTCCCTAAAATAGGGAAGTTTGGAAAAGAGGAGGAATTAAGGGGAAAGATGAATTAAATCAATAAAACTGATGCAAATGAAAAGCCCGAGGGACACAGTTTCTAGGTAATTAATAATCAATTTCTTAATTAGGCTAGCAAATAATCAATAAATTGATAGTCAGTGGTTTCTCTCAGTAACCAGAGATGGAGATCATTGAATGCTTAAATGCCTTTGGAAAAGTGGGTGCCCCTGACAGGTGCAGATCAACCCTGATTGGTGAATAACCGATGAAGGAGCAGCTCTTTCTGCTGAGATTCAGCTGCCTTCAGCTATCTGGATGAAAGTATCCATGTCCATCCAAACCACTTAAGTTAGCAGGAGTTTCAAGGTCATAAACCTAATACTTTAGGATTGAAATTCTCCTAGATTAGATTCTCTTTATACTCTATTCAGAAATAAACTCTCAGAGTTGGTGGGGCCATACCCAAGATTGAGGAGAATGTTCCTCAAGGGTTAGGCCAATCTCATCATCAGCCCTATCTTCACAAGGACTGGGCTTTGAATGAGGAAGTAAAAGTAGAAAAAAACCCCTAGATTCTGATATTAATCATTGGTTATTAGCAATTATTTCTTTCAAAACAATAATGTATGAAAATTTTAGTTGCCTTATTTGAATAATTCCAAATTGCTTTCCAAAATGTCGTATGGACTCAAAGCTTCATCAACAAGGTTCTAATGTGAAGACTGACCAAGGGAGGCTGAAGGGAGAGTATACAAGCAGGAGGACCAAAAGAGAGCATTGTCAAAAAAAAAAGGAAGACAGAAGAGACTATCAAGAAAAGAGTGCTCAACAGCGTCATGAGCTTTTCTGGAAGTGGTCAAGAAAGATGAGAAAAGGTCATTAGATATGTCCATCGGCTAAGAGATCATCAGTGACTTTGGAGAGATGAATTTCTGTTGAATCACGAGGTTATATTATTAATTATTTCTAGTTCCTCCAGTTTTGAGTGTTATAGTCCTCCAAGATCTCCAGGACAGTTCAGATTGGGGAGCTGAAAGTTTTCGGTGGACCTGAAGAAATTTGATCCTAGGCAATGTCTGATAACTTCCTTTCTAGGGTGAGCTTTTCAAGCTCCTGACCTGAGTTTTTATCAGAAAAACACACCTGACTTGGGCTGGAAAAAATTACACTATTTTTTTTCCTGGATTTTCCAAACAGGACATTTATAGGTCTTTGTGGAGTAGTTGTGAGGGAACATTGGGCTGTACTCTTTCCCCCTACTCCACTACATATATTGTTTGATCTCCCATGATGATACAACATTTTAACAAATACAACACAATTTGAGGAGGTAATACCACTCACAACTACGTCCACCAATAAATCTCTAGCACATAGTCCCTTCTTTCTTCTGACACTACCCTATTCTAGGCCCTTCTCATCTGCCTGGACTATTGAAATAGCATATGGTTTGGTCTGCTTGCTTCAAGTCTTTCTCCCTCTACAGCCCATCCTCAACTCAGCTGTCAAACTGGTCTTGCTAAAGTGCAAGTCTGATCATGTCACCCTCCTATTCAATAAATTCCAATGACTCCCTATTAACTTAAGCATCAAATACATATAAAATCATTTCTTTGGTTTTGAAAGTCTTTCATTATCTGGTCTTTCCTACATTTTTAGTCTTCTAAAACTTTACATCCTCCACATTCTCTGCAACCCAATAATATGGCACTGGCCTTTTTGCTGTTCCTTGCACAAGATACTCCACAACTCAAATCCATGCATTTTTTTGGCTGTCCCCACATCTAGAAATCTCTCTTCTCATCTCCACCTCCTAGCTTCCCTGAATTCTTTCAGGTCTCAGCTAAAGTCTCATTTTCTGTAAGAAGCTTCTCCAAGTCTTCCCTAATCTTATTTGCCTTCCCTCCAAGCTTATCTCTAATTTATCCAATATAGCGTCTTCTATCTGTACTATCTCTCAAAGTCTATCCAAATTCATGTTCGTTGTTTCCATGACACTATCTATCCATCTCATTTCTACTGTCTCCTTTACTTTTTGCCTTCAATCATTTCCAACCTCAGGGTCTTTTCCAATGAGCCCCATCTTTTCATTTTGTGACCAAAATATTTAAGCTTCAGCTTCAGTATTTGACTATCCAATGAATATTCTTAGTTTCTTTTAAGTATTGACTGATTTGATCTCCTTTCTGTCCAAGGGACTCTCAAAAGTCTTCTCAAATGCCACAATTCTAAAGCATAGATTCTGCAGCACTCAGTTTTCCCTTTAGTCCAATTCTCACAGTTATACATTGCTACTGGAAAAATCATAATTCTGACTATACAGACTTTTATCAGCAAGGTATTATCTCTGCTTCTTAGTATGCTGTACTAATTTGCCATAGCTTTCCTTCCAAGGAGCAAGCATCTTTTAATTTCATGGCTACAGTTGCCATCTGTAGTGCTCTTTGAGCCCAAGAATATTAAATCTGACAATGCTTCCATTTCTTCTTTCTCTATCTGCCAGGAAGTGATAGGACCAATTGCCAACATCTTAGGCTTTTTATATTAAACTTCGAGTTAGCTTTTACACTCTCAAATTTTCTTCTTCACTTTCTGCCATTAGAGTGGCATCATCCGTATGTCTGAGATTGTTGATATTTCTCCCAGCAACCTTAATTCCAGTTTTTGATTCATCCAGCCTGGTATTTCACATGATATACTCTGCATATAAGTTAAATAAATAAGGTAACAATATACAGCCTTGTACTCATTTTCCAATTTTAAACCAATTGGTTGTTCCATGTTTGATTCTAACTGTTACTTCTTGGCCTATTCCTCAGAAGACAAGTAAGATGATCCTGTAGTCCCATCTCTTTGGACAAGTAAGATGATCCTGTAGTCCCGTCTCTTTGAGGACTTGCCATAGTCTGTTATGAACTACACAGTCAAAGGCTTTATTGTAGTCAATGAAGTAGAAGTGGATGTTTTTCTGGGACTCCCTTGCTTTCTCCATAATCCAGCAAATGTTAGAGATATATAGATACACACACAGGTGCACACACACACACACACACACACACACATATGCACACACATACATGTGTATATGCATATATATATACACACACATATGTATATGTGTGTGTGTGTGTATGTGTGTGTGTGTGTGTGTGTGTGTGTGGAGAGAGAGAGGGAAAGACAGAGACAGAGAGAGAGAGAGAGAGAGAGAGAGAGAGAGAGAGAGAGAGAGACAAAGAGAGAAAATGTATACTTAGCTTTTTGTCTGTTGTCCCACCTCATTGGACCCTTCACTCCCTGAGAGCAGGGACTATTTTTCTTTGCCCTTCTTTGTATCCATAGCACTTAACACAGTGCCTGCCACATAGTAGCAGTTCAATAAGGTTTTTTTTAGTTGTTGGCATACAAAGCAATACCTGAGCTAAGTCTAGAAGGAAGATTGCAAAAGTAGCTAAGATGGGGAGGTAAAGAGGAAAGACATTGCAGGTAAGTGAGATATAACCTGTACTGAGCCATAGGTGTAGAAGATTCAATGTCAAGTTCAGAAAACGGCTACCTGGACAGCCCAACCTAATATAGAGGAGTAATGTTTAAAAAGTCTGAAAAAGTAAGGTGAAACAAGATTGTTAAGCTTTTAAAATTCTAGGCTAAAGATTTTGTTTTGTTTTTAATCAGTAGGGAGGCACTAGAGCCTTTTGAGCCAGAGTTGTGTAGGAAGTCATATCTAGGCTTTAAGAAAATTACATTGGTAACAATATAGATACATTAGAGATGAAAAGGCCTAGAAGAAGCAGAATCATTTTTAGAGGGTTATTGTAATGAATCTCAGCAAAGATGTATTAGAGAGCTGAGTAGCTGGAAGCAAGGATACCAGATTAAAGGTTATGGTAATAGTCCTGGCAAGAGGTACTAAGGGTCTGAGTGAGGCTGGGGCATGGGGAAGGATATGAGTTGGCAAAAAGGAATAGATATGAGAAATGTAATGAAGTCTGCATTGACAGACTTGATGAATGAAAGAATATGGAGACTGAAGGAGAAGGGAGAGTAAATGGTGAACCTGTAAAACTGAAAGTCAAGGGTCCCTTCAATAAAAATGAGAATTTTGGAGGAGATAGACTTAGAGGACAGGGAAAGAATAATTCGTTACATTTTGACTTTCGGATTTGGGAAGTCCCAATATTCTTTGAATGTTCCATTCATGTATTACCACCTACAGTCTACATAAAATCTTTCCTGATCCTGTCAAAGGTTATGTTTTCCTCCTTTCTTTAATCAATGAACCAATATGATGAGTGCAGGCAATAAGGAGGTGCATTGTCTATAGCAAATTTAAAAATAATAATCATTATATTCTACACGGAAGTTCATTTAGTGAGCTCCTGTTTATGCCACCACCCTACAAATGTCTCAGCTAAAAGAGTTATTTTTGAGAGGTAAGTTCCTAATGGTTTTGAATCATTCACTTATGGAATAGTTCATATCTCCAATCCCTGTGGGCCTGCATATTCCTGTATATAATCCATAAACAGCACAATGATTGTAAAGGCAAAGAAAAAAAAACCTTGAGTTACTTAAATTCTGTCATTCTATGTGACCACTTGGAATTTTTATTTATGTTAAAATTTAAAACAGTGAAACAGAGTGTAAACTGTGAGATATATTTTTGTTTGCTTAGTCCATACATGAATGTTTTACAAAATTTGAATAATATATTTTAAATTGAAATGGGTTTTTTTCTAAATTGTTTTAAAATTAAAGAAACAAGAAAATTAAATGTTATTTTATTGCTGTGATAGGAAGAGGGAAAGGAAATAAGCATTTATTTAGTGTCTGCTATGTGCCAAGCACTACGGTACAGATGCATTTTTCTTTTTTTAATAGTATTTTATTTTCCCACTTACATGTCAAGGCAATTTTAACAATATTTTTTACAAGATTTTGAATTCCAAATCTGTCTCCCTCCTTCCTTTCCCTCTCATCTTCCTAAAACAGTAGGCAATTTGATATAGGTTATATATGTGCAATTATGTAAAACTCATTTCTATATTAGTCACAGTTATGAAAGAAATAGATCAAAAAGGAAAGAAACCATGAAAAAACTATGCTTCAATCTGCATTCAGATTCTATCAGTTCTTTATCTAGATGTGGATGGTATTTTCTATCATGAGTCTTTTGTACTTGTCTGTGATCATTGTATTGCTGAGAAGAGCTAAGCCATTCAAAGTTGATCATTACACAATGCTGCTTATATTGTGTACAATGTTTTCCTGGTTCTGCTCGTTTCACTTTGCACTACTTCATACAAGTCCTTCCAGGTTTTTCTGAAATCTGCCTGTTCATCATTTCTTATTGAACAATAGTATTCCATATACCACGATGTGTTTAGTCATTCCCCAAATGATAGACATCCGTTCAGTTTCTAGTATCTCACCACAACAAGGGCTGCTATATAAACCTTTGAACATATAGGTCCTTTCCCCCTTTTTTATGATCTCTTTGGGACACAGACTTAGTAGTGGTATTCCTGGATCAAAAGGACAATTTGTTTGACCTTTGTACATAGTTTCAAATTGCTCTCCAGAATGATTGGATCAGTTCACAATCCAACAACAATGCATTAACGTCCCAATTTTCCCACATCCTCTCCAACATTTATCATTTTCCTTTTTTTGTCATATTAGCCAATCTGATAGGCATGAGGAGGTACCTCAGAGTTGTTTTAATTTGCATTTCTCTAATCAAAAGTGATTTAGAGCATTTCTTCGTGGAGATAGCTTCAATTTCTTCATCTGAAAACTGCCTGTTCATATATTTTGACCATTTATCAACTTAGGAGTAGCTTATATTTTTATAAATTTGTCTCAGTTCTCTTTATATTTAAGAAATGAGGCCTTTATCAGAGACACTTGCTGTAAAGATTGTTTCCCAGCTTTCTACTTTCTTTCTGATTGGTTACATTAGTTATGTTTGTGCAAAAACTTTTTAATTTAACATAATCGAAATTATTATTTTTTTGCATTTTGTAATGCTATCTCTTGTTTGGTCATGAATGTTTCCCTTCTCCATAGATGTAACAGGTAGACTACTGCCTAATTTGCTTATGGTGTCACCCTTTATGTCTAAATCATGTACCCATTTTGACCTCATCTTGGCATATGATGTGAAATGTTGGTCTATACCTAGTTTGTACCCTATTCTTTTCTAGTTTCCCCAACAGCTTTTGTCAGATAGTGAGTTCTTATCCTAAAGGCTAGGGTCTTTGGCTTTATCAAACACCAGGTTACTGTGGTTCTTTACTACTATGTCTTCTGTACCTAATCTTTTCCTTTGATCCAACACTCTATTTCTTAGCCAGAACCAAATACTTAGGATGATTACTACTTTATAAAATAGTTTGAGATCTGGTGTTGCTAGGGCACCTTCCTTTGTATTTTTTTCATTAATTCCCTTGATATTCTTGACCTTTTATTCTATCAGATGAATTTTGTTGTTATTTTTCTTGCTCTATGAAATAATTTTTTGATTGGCATGGCCTTGAATAAGTAAATTAGTTTAGGCAGAATTGTTATTTTTATTATATTGGCCCAGAATATGCATGAGCTAGTGATATTTTTCCAAGTTTTTAGATCTAGCTTTATTTATTGTGAAAAGTGTTTTGTAATTGTGTTCATATAATTCCTGGGTTTGTCTTGGCAGGTTGACTCTCAAGTGATTTCTGTTGTTTACAATTATTTTAATTGGAATTTCTCTTTCTATGTCTTGTTACTGGGCTTTGTTGGTCATATAAACGTATGCTGATGATTTGTGTGGGTTTATCTTATATCCTACAATTTTGCGAAAGTCGTTCATTATTTCAAGTATTTTTAAGTTAATTATCTAGGGTTCTCTAAGTATACCAACATGTCATCTGCAAAGGGTGATAGTTCTGTTTCTTCATTACCTATTCTAATTCTTAGATTTCATTTTCTTCTCTTAGTGAAATAGTTAACATTTCTAGTACTATATTGAATAATAGTGGTGATAATGGGTATCTTACTTCACCCCAATCATATTGTGAAGGCTTCTGGAATATCCTGCTTATCATTTTAGGGAACATTCACTTTATTCCTATGCTCTCTGGTATTTTTAATAGGAATAGTGCTGTGTTTTGTCAAAGGCTTTTTCAGCATCTATTGAGATATTTGTCTGATTTCTGTTAGTTTTCTTATTGACTTGGTCCATTATGTTGATAGTTTTCCTAATTTGAACTAATCATACATTTATTGGTGTACTCACCTTGCTAGTATTTTTTTTTCAAAATGTTTTCACCAACATTCATTAGGGAAATTGGTCTATAATTTTCTTTCTACGTTTTGGCTCTTCCTCATTTAGGTATCAGTCCCACATTTGTGTCATAAAAGGAATTTGGTAGGACTACTTCACCTATTTTTCCAAATAATTTATAAATATTGAAATCAATTGTTCTTTAAATGTTTGGTAGAATTCAATTTTGAACCCATCTGGTCTGGTGCACTTTTCTTAAGGAGCTCATTCACGACTTGTACAATTTCTTTTTCTATGATGGGGCTATTTAGGCATTCTATTTCCTGATCTGTTAATCTGTCAATTTATATTTCCATAAATAGTCATCAATTTTGCTCAGATTGTCATTTTTATTGGGATATTACTGGGCAAAATATTTCCTAATGATTGCATTAATTTCTTGTTCATGGGTGGTGATTTCACCTTTTCATTTTCAATGCTGGATATTTGGTTTTCTTTCTTTTTTTAATCAAATTAACCAATGGCTTATCTATTTTATTGATATTTATAAAACCAGCTCCTGGTTTTATGTATTAGGTCAGTATTTTTTTTTACTTTCAGTTTTATTAATCTCACCTTTGGTTTTCAGGATTTCCAATTTGGTGCTCAATTGGGGACTTTTAATTTGTTCTCTTTTTTTAGTTTTTTTCAGTTGAATGCCCAATTCATTCATCTATCCTTTCTCTGTTTTGTTGATGTAAGAATTTAGAGAAAATAAATATTCCCCTAAGTACTGCTTTGGCTGCAACCCATAAATTTTGGGATGTTGTCTCATTATTGTCATTATCTCTAATAAAATTATCAATTGTTTCTATGATTAGTTTTTTGACCTATTTATTCTTTAGAATTAGATTGTTTAGTTTCCAAATAATTTTTAACCTATCTTTCTATAGCCCTTTGTTTAATTCAATTTTCATTTCATTATGATCTGAAAATAATACATTTAATATCTCTGTGTACATTTGATTTTGAGGTTTTTATGTGCTAATACTTGGTCAATTTTTGCGTGCCATGTGCTGCTGAGAAAAAGGTATATTTCTTTCTGTTCTCATTCATTTTTTCTCCAAAGGTCTGTCATATCTAACTTTTCTAATATTCTGTTCACCTTCTTAGTTTCTTTCTTGTTTATTTTTTGGTTGAATTTATCAAGTTCTGAGAGGGACAGTTGAGGACCCCTGCTAGTATAGTTTTACTGTCTATTTCTTCCTGTAACTCGTTTGACTTCCTTTTAAGAATGTGGATGCTATACCACTTGGTGCATATATGTTTTGTATACATATTACTTCATTGTCTGTGGTATCTTATAGCAAGATGTAGTTTCTTTCCTTATTTCTTTTAATTAGGTCTATTTTTGCTTTTGCTTTGTCTGAGATCAGGATTGCTGCCCTGGCTTTTTTTTCAATTCAGGTAAAGCATAATAGATTCTGCTCCAGCCCCTTACCTTTACTCTGTGTGTGTCTCTCTGGTTCAAGTGTGTTTCTTATAAACAACATAGCATTAGGGTTTTTCTCCACTCTGCTATCCACTTCCATTTTATGGGAGAGTTCATCCCATTCACATTTGCAGTTATGATTACCAGCTGTGTATTTCCCTCCATCCTATTTTTCTTCCTGTTTGTCTTCTCTCTCCTTTCAACCTTCCCCTCCTCACCAGTATTTTGCTGGTCTACAACCTCCCTCAGTCTGCCCTCCCTTCTATCAGTCTCCTCCACGTTACTTAATCACCTCCCCTCTTACTTCCCTGTCAGGTAAGATAGATTTCTATATTCAACTGATTGTGTATATTATTCCCTCTTTGAGCCACTCCTGATGAGAGTACAGTTCAAGCTATATCTATTGCCCACCCTCCTATCTTCTTCTCCACTGTAATACATCTTTTGTGCCTCTTCATGTGAAATAATTTACCCCATTCCACCTCTCTTTTCCTTCTGAATCTAGGGTACTCTTCTTTCTCATCCCTTAAATTTTAATGTCATTCCCTCAAATTCATCTTATACCCATAACCTCTGTCTGTATATGTGTAGGTGTGTGTGTATACATACACATGTGTGTGTATACACATTCCTTGTAGTTGTACTATTAGTGTAAATTTTTTAAAAATTACAAGAATCATCTTCCCATGTAGGGATGTAAACAGTTTACCCCTACTGAATCCCTTATGTTTTCTTTTCCCTTGTTCCCTTTATTTTGCTTCTGTTGAATCTTGACATTGGAGATTAAATTTTTTGTTCAATTCTGGTCTTCTCTTATGAAAGCTTGAAATCCTTCTTTTTCATTGAATGATCATTTTTTTCTCTTGAAGTATTACATTTAATTTCACCAGGTAGGTGATTCTTGGTCACAGTCTTAGCTCCTTTGCCCTCCAGAATATCTCACTCAAATCAAAGTCAACTGCAAGTCATGGCATCATTTCCTTCATGTCATGGTCCTCTCTGAAAACAAAAGACAAACAACCTGCGAGTAGACCGAGCTTCCTGAAAGGGGACACAGCTAGTTGGATAACTCAGCTTGTCCTCTCCCTCTCCTTCTCCTTCTCCCTCTTCTTCTCTTTCTCCTCTCCAAAGGAAGATAAATTTTGATGGCCAGAAGCTGCCCACTTTAAGTTGAGGTTTACTGGCTAGATTTCTTTCTTTCTTTCTCTTTCCTTCTTTTCTTCCTTCCCTCCTTTCTTTCTTCCTTCCTCTCTCTTGCCCTCTCTCTCTCTTTCTGTCTTTCTTTCTTTCTTTTTCTCAAAACCTTAAACCCAGTTCACTCTGAAGCCTGTAGATTGGATCACAATAGGTCCCTGAGGAAGCTTCACTTAATGGCTGTATTTTGGGCCCTCCTGGCTTAGACTGAATATCAGTGGTAACTGTTTCTCTTTGGAGCAGCAACCATGAGGGTCTTCTCCTCCCAGCTTGATTTTTTTCTTTTTTTCTAATTAAAGGGGCCATTCCTTGACCCACTTCTTAAAGAGGCCTACTCACTGAATGGGTGTTACTTCACTCTAAATATTAATTAAGGTGGGACTTTTTTTTTTTACTGTTTTAGAATGATAAATTAATTAAGTGTCTTTGATTGAGTCTTACTAGGTTCAAAGCCCCAGGCCCAAAGCCCTAATAACTAGGTGCTAAGCAGACATGGGCATGAAGCCCCTAGGGCCCTGAGGGGAGTTTTTAAGACCAGAGTCAATAGTAGGTATCTAAGTTTTCGTAGCTCAGATGACATTTGCTGAAGTCCAAAGACTGTATAAAAAGAGAGAACAGAGCTATTTGCTGGAGGCTCTCACTCTTGGAGGAGTGTTAGCATGGGACTCTGGGCAGTCACTCTAAGAGCCTTCCTGCTCGTCAACCCAGATGTTGATGGTTTCTTGGTAACTATGGATTGTGATTTGGTCTGTTTATATTGTGTATGTTTGTAACTTGTTTGTATTTGCTCTGAAGTTCAGGCTGCTGGCTTTCCCTCCTGAACTAAGTGAGTTTATATGTATATGTTGGATTAAAGTAAGATTGTTAACTCCTTCATGTTACTTTCCTTGGTAAAGCAGATCAAAAGAACCTGTGCTGGCAGCATTCTTGTTGTTGGGCTTGGGTTGGTCTTTCACCCCCACAACAGCTCCTAGCCAAATTGTTACAACATTACATAAAACGGCCTGAGCCTAAAAGGGCCAGATCTCCCATTGCATGCTGGGTCATCTCCAGTCATCCTGATGAATATCAGGTCACTGGATCCAGATCACTCTGAAGGAGAAAGTGAGGCTGGTGACCCTGCACAGCGCTCCCTCACTCAAATCAAAGTCAACTGCAAGTCATGTCATTATTTCCTTGATGTCATGATCCTCTTCAAAAACAAAGGACAAAAACAATCATGTTGCATGACCTCTGATCCTTTAATGTTGCAGCTACTAAGTCCTGTGTAATCATGATTGTGTCTCCCTCCAATATTTTAAACAGTTTCTGGCAACTTGCACTATTTTTTCCTTGACCTGATAGTTCTGAAATTTGGGTATGATCTTTTTTGGAGCTATTATTTTGGGATCTCTTTCCTGAGGTGACTAGGTATTCTTTCAATACCTATTTTGTCCTCTTATTCGAAGATATCAGAGCAGTGTTCCCTTGATAACTTCTTGAAAGATACTGTCCAGGTCCTCCTTTTGACTATGGCTGTCAGGTATTCCAATGATCCTGACCATATTACTATTGGAACTATTTTCCAGGTCAATTGTTTTTCCAATGAGGAATTCTATATTTTCTTCCATCTTTTCATTGTTTTGATTTTTTTGGTTGATTCTTGATGTCTCATAGTCATTCCGTCTACCCAATTCTAACTTTTAAGAAGTTGATTTCCTCAGTTAGCTTTTGTACCCTGTTTTTCTATTTGGCCAATTTTACTTTTTAAGAAGTTGCCATTGACTCTCACTCTCTTTTCCCATTTTTTCTTCTAACTCTCTTATTTGATTTTTAAGCTCCATTGTGAGCTCTTCCATGAGTTCTTTCTGGGCTTAAGACCACTTCTTGTTTTTTCTTGCAGCTTTGCCCATAGGTATTCAACATTTTTGTCCTCTTCTGAGTTTGTATCTTAATCTTCCCTGTCATCATAATGACTTTCTATGTTCACGGTTTTTTGCTTATCTTTTTTGTCCTATTTCCTTTTAATTTGAGCTCCATTCCTCAAGCAGGAGGGGCACTGTCTCAGGCTCCCTGTGCCAGAGGCTACAGGCAGCCCCTGGTTGTTTACCTAGTGTCTGGTGCTGTGCTGAGGGGTTGGGGTGGAGGTGGCTGGCCCGGCTGGAGGTGTAGGGTGTGTGGCAGCTTACCTGGTGCTGAGCTGGGGTCCCACTGCTATTGTCTGTCATATGCTGAGGCCAGTGGAATGTTCCAGCACTGGTGTCTGCCTATTTGCCCAGGGCTATACTGAAGCATGTGGCAGTTTCCAAAACTGTGTCTACCCTTTCCTCTTGCTATATGGGGACACTTGGTGGGGTCCTGGTGTGGGCATTTGACTGCTCCACCATGTGGGGGCTCAAGATTTTCAATTGATTTGCTGAGGTGGGACTTGCTGCTGGCTTGCTTGGTTGCTTCCTATCCTAGACTGAACTCCCTTTTTACCTACATGAGACAGACCTTTTCTATTGACCTTTCAAGCTTCTTGGGCTAAAATATTGTTTTACCCCATCTTTTTGCTGGTTCTGCTATTCCAGAACTTTGGGGGGCACCATTTTATGATTGTATGGAGGTGGATATAAGAGAGTTATGGTGATTTCCAGCTTACTCTGCCATCTTGGCTCCCAGAAGTCTCAACTTTCTTTTAAAATAAATATTATCTCATTAGATCCTCACAACAATCCTGTGAAGCAGAGATGTTATTATCCTCATTTTACAGTTGAGGAATCTGAAGCAAATAGAAATTAAGTGACTTGCTCAGGGTCGCACAGCTAGTAAGTGTCTGAGACTGAATCTGAACCCAGATATTCCTGACCCAGGCCCAATGATCTACCCATCGCACTGCCAGCTGTCTGAATTTAATAGCTGTATAAGACTTTTTGTTGTTTTTTCAATTACCTTGTGAAATGGGAATCACATTAACCTCTGCCAAATTTATCTTCATGTTTGACTTTTCCTACTTTTGTGTGTGTTGCTTCATGTAGGCATCTAAGTAACACAAGGGATAGATGGACCTGGAATCAGAAGATCTGAGTTCAAATTCTACCTCAGATATTTACTATCTATGTGATCCTGGGTAAATAACAATTATCTCTGTTCTGGCCAAAAACTGAGCCACTTTCCCTCCCACACCAAATTGTTTATGAAGGCAAACTAGGCCATCTTTTGATTCAATTCTTACCTAGCCATTAAATACTGCATGGGCATTGCCTCAGACAAGCTGAAACCTGGGAAAGAACTTACCTTTCAAAGGCCAAGGTCTCCCACTGCATGGAGCCTTCCCAGTCTTCCTAACCTATGTCTTATCACTGGACTCAGATAACTCTGGAGGAAAGAGTGAAGCTGATAACTTTGCACAGCTCTGCCTCACTTAAACCCAATTCACTTGCAAATCAAGACATCACCCTTCTGATGTCATTGGTCTCCTTTGAGAATAAAGGACAAACAACAACAATGACCCTGAGTAAGTTTTTTAAACTCTGTCTACCTCAGTTTCTTAATCTGTAAGATTGGGACAATAATACTAGTATTTTTTGAGGATAAAATGAAATAACGTTTATAAAGTGCTTTATAAACTTAAAAGCACTATATAAATGGTAGGTATTAGCATTATTATTGCAAAGAAACTTTAAAATTAAAATTTTTAAAAAATGTTTTTCAATCAAGTATGGGAAGAGAGAGGTGGATAAATTTGGCTATACTATCTAGTGAATATGAATATGCAGAGATCAGTTGTGACAAAGTTATTGACAAATTGCAGAAATTAATGCTTAAAGAGAAAGACTGTAATATCATTATTCACTTCTGTGACAGACCAATCTATAAGTACAATTTTGCCCTTTTTTCAAAAGCTACATTAATGTAATTATAAAGTATTAATTCATTGATTTTTTTTCTTTTATATCTCAATATTTATTTATTTTTATTTTTCTCTGGCATGATTCTGTATACAAAGTTCAATAAAAGAAAATTTTCATAGTGTTTCTTTTCTGGCCATTATTATTATTTGTTTCATTTCATAATTATTACTAAAAATAACTTTGTTAGATGAGGGAGGTATTAAAAATTATACATTCTAGCTGTCAACCATGCTAGGTACACCACTAACAGCCAGAAAACATTCATTAAGCCATTATTATATGTCAAGCACCATTCCAAGAACTGGGGATACAAAGAAAAGCAAAAATGGTTTTTGCCTTTGTGATAACAGAATTTCTAGCTCAGGTTTCTTGGCTGCCACTGTGCTAAGAAAAACTCTGCCTTTGTCTCTATCTTGAACTTCCAGACATTGTTACTGGAAGCTGGAAGGTCACACTACCTGCTGATTCCTGCAAAACTCAAGCTTGGGACATAAACTTCAGCTCCAATTTTGACCAGCTAGTTCCCTGACCTTCCTGATGCAGATATCCTTATCTTCCCCTTCTGATACTTGTTTCCTGACATTTCTACCCTTATCTGTAAAATTTAATTATTCCCACATTGCTGGCATATTCACCTTCCATATAAGGTTGCTAAAACAGATTGTCTGGGCTCACTGACTTTATGTTCGGTGAAGCCTGTGCTGAGTGTCATAAAACTGCAGTAACTATAAACTATATCTGCATTGTTGATTCAGTAACTGATAGTAATACCTAATCCATGGACCCTTGGATAATTTTTAATCTTACTCTTGAGAAGCTGGTAATCTAATGGAGAAGCAACATGTAAACAAATAGGTACATATGAGATACACGCAGGGTAGAAAGAAGGAAACCTTAGAAAGGAAGACTCAAGTGGCTGGAGGAGGAGAAGAAGACTTAGAAAATCTCCTGCAAAAGATGACATCAGACCCAAGTCTTTAAAGAAACAAGTGATATTATGAAGCAGAGGTGAGGAGGAAGAGCATTCTACTCATAAAAGATAGCCTTTACAAAGACAAAGGAATAGAGATAGGAGTATCCTGTCTTAGGAACTTTAAGTAGGCTGGTATTGCTGAATCAAAAAGAGAGATAGGACTGGAGGTAATGTTGTTAAAATCCTTAAATGCCAAACAGAAAATTTTGTATTTGATTCTGGAAACAATAGGAAGTTAGTCTAAATACAAATTTTTTTGAATTTACTTATATGTTTATGTATTTCATGTATATGTTGCCCCTCTCCTACCAAGAGAATGTAAATGTCTTGAGGATAATGAGTATTTTCATTTGCTTTTCTTTATTTATCAGTCCTATTGGTCTAGTAGTGTGAGAAGAGTAAGATGTGAAAGGGTAGTAAGTAAAATGAGTTCCTCCACTTTCTTGGTCCCACCTTTCAGTGAGAAGCCCTATTTCACCTCAATGCCTCTTTAAGTCCATGAACCATGACTTTCTCTTCATTTCATTTGTAAGATCTTCCTCCACTAGGACTACCTCAGGCTCTTTCAGTATAGGCATTACTAAGAATTCATGCTATCTCTGCTTTGGGGAAACCATAAAATTTATTTCAATAAAATTTCTTTTGTTGCTATCAGTACTTGAATTTTTATACCAGGGAAGGTCTCCCAGTAGTAAAAGAATTTAGTAATGTCTCTCCCTGTGTATCTCACCAAGTATGCCCTCCCATTTGGCTGTATTTAATCCTCTCAAAACACACACAACATAGTAATTCTTTGAAAGACAGTCTTATAGAAAAAAATGTTTTCCTTCAAATCAAATAGCAAGAAAGAAAAATTCTTAAAGAATGAGGATTAGAGGGAAAAAAGATCCATCTCTTCCTTGAAACAATTAGAGGGACAGAATGGAAACAGGCTGAGAATCAAGACCTCTAGCTCCATTCCTAACTGCTGACTAGTCAGGCTCTATTTTGGTCTTCTAAGAGGTCTTCTTCTAGATCCCAGGGACACTGTCTCTTCATTTCTCAGGTCTGCTCCCCTGCCTGTCCCAGCAGTGGCTCTGGCTTTAGCTCACTGTGGTGGTGGCAATGGCACAGCTTTTTACTACTGTGACCTCTTACATCTCATTCATGGTGTTGAAATTGATAAAGAACAATCATGCCATTTAATACAATTATTTCTCATTAAAGCTTCTGCTTCATCACCACTACCACCAACAATACATATACTTTAGGAATAGGAGGAACTAGCTTCCATTCACAGTCTCATGGCTCTATATAAATTCAAGTAGATGAATTCTTAGGAATATGTCTACTAGCAAACTCTAGTGACAAATACCCCCAATACATTTTTATTCCAAGGCTGAACCCAGACCATTACACATAAGTGGAGCTTAATAAATGTTTCCTCTAATCAAATATGATTCAAAACTAGAGTCTGGAGAGGATGTACATGGTGAACACAATAACATTATAATCGATGGAACTGGTTAAAAAAATACTGACAAACAGAAAATAACTTTTTACCAAATAGAAGTTGTTTCCATGTCATATTTCTGGGTACAGTCAGATAATTAATCTATTGGAGGAAATACTGCAATCAACACCAAATTAAAAGAATAAGCATGAGAAGATATGACAAACAAGAAAGCATCTTCAATGTGAGCTCCATAGCCACCCTAATGAAAAGAAAAATGGGAAATGCCTAAAGGAATACCTACCAACTATTCCTATGGGAGTTCAAGTCATATATATATAATCAAAACCAAATTACCAAAAAGAACTTAGAAAAGGCACATTGCCAAGTAAGTCAATTATCTAGAATATAATCTTTTTATGTAAAATCTTTCAAATAAGAGCGGTAGAAAAATATGATCAGTATTATCAAAAATAACAGTGAGACATAGAAGATAGGGAAAAATAAATCACTAAAAGGTAGATATGAGATGAAAGCGAGACCATCTTTTTTCATCTCTCTGCAGATTTTTACAATCTTGAGTATCTCCTCTCTGTGTTCTTATACACAGTTCACTTAATTCTCCTCCTGCCTTTCTGACTACTCCTTAGTCTATTTTTCTGGATTATTCATTTCCTGCCCCATAAAAATAGCTATACCCCAAGGTTCTATACTAGGCCCTCTTCTCTCTAAACTCACTCAGTGACTTCATTCTCTCCTATGGGACAAAATCATCATATAATCATATCATATGTACACGCACACATATATATGTTTATATGTACACATATAGATATACATACGTGTCTGTAGGTATATGTATATACACACACACATTTCTGGTGGAGTAGATAGAGTGCTGGGCCTGGAGTCAGGAGGACCTGAGTTCAAATCCGTCTTCAAACACTTATTAACTATGTGACCCTGGGCAAGTCATTTAACTTTGTTTGCCTCAGCTTCCTCATCTGTTAAATGAGCTGGAGAAGGAAATGGCAAACCACATCCCTCTCAAGAAAACCCCAAATAGACTGGTTCTTAAGATGGAGGAGAAAAGGCAGGGACTTGCCTGAGCTCTGCCCAAAACCCCAACAAATACCTTCAAATAATGCCTCAAAACAAATTCTAGAGTGGCAGAACCCACAAAAGGACATAGTGAAATAATTTTCCAGCCCAAGGAAACTTAGAAGGTCAACAGGAAAGGTCTGCTGCACGACGGTGAGAGAGACGTGTAGTTCATCACAGGCTGTGCCAATGCAAAACAGGCCCCAGCAAGCCAGGAACAAATTTTGGGGGTGACTGAATCAATGGCTGTAGTAGTGATTTCTGAACCTCTCAGCCCATGGATGGTAAGGAGAACTGACAACTATTCAGAAAGAGACCACAGTGGTCCTTTTGCTGGCACCAGGGGTAGGACTCTGTTAAGTTGCTCATACTTTGATCTGGGTCATAGTCCTGGGTCTTAGTCCCAGGGCAAGGAGGAGCATTAGCATAGGAGAGCTTGTGGCCAGAAGGAAGCAGGGATCCTGGTCACAGTTCCAGAGTGCTTGTGGACTCTCACAGATGAGTGCACAATACAGGACAGTAATAAACACATCTCTCCCTGGAGCATACCACCTTGGAAGAACTGAAAACTTACAGGTCTCCACAATTACCTCTGAAAACAGCTGAACAAAAAGACATCTTAGGATGGTGCCTCCTCGAATCCAGAATCAGAGCCCCACTTCAGTGGAGCTAAAAGTTGAGATTTAGGCTGGAAAAACAAGCAAACAGTAGAAAAAAATCCTGACTATAGAAAGTTACTATGGTAACAGGGAACATCAAAACACAAATTCAGAAGAAGATAATAAAGTCAAAACTCCTACATTCAAAGCCTCAGATAAAAAATATGAATTGGCTCCAGACCATGGAAGTGTTCAAAAAGGATTTTAAAAATCAAGCAAGAGAGTTAAAGGAAAAATTGGAAAGATAAATGAGAATAATGTAAGAAAATAATGAAAAAAGAGTCAAGAACTTGGAAAAAGAGGCACAGAAAACACTGAAAAAAACCAACACCTTAAAAAAACAGAATAGGTAAATGGAAAAAGAAGAATAAAAATTCAATGAAAAGAAGAATGCTTTGAAAAGCAGAATTGGTCAAAGGGGAAAAGAGGTACAAAAATCCACTAAAGAAAAGACCTCCTTAAAAAGTAGGATTGATCAAATGGAAAAGTAAATATAAAAGCTCACTGAAGAAAATAATTCCTTAAAAATTAGAACTACACAAGTGGAAGCTAATGACTTATGAGACATCAAGGAACAATCAAACAAAATCAGAAGGATGAAAAATAGAAAATATGAACTATCTCATTGGAAAAACAATTGACCTGAAAAATAGATGCAGGAGAGATAAATTAAGACTACCTAAAAGCCATGATCAAAAAAAAAAAAGCACAGACATCATTTTTAAAGAAAGTGCCAAGGAAAACTGTCCTGATATTCTAGAACCAAAGGACAAATAGAAATTGAAAAAATCCATCAATCCTGAAAGAGATTCCAAAATAAAAACTCCAGAGAATATTATTCCAGAGTTCCCAGGTCAAGGAGAGATTATTGCAAGCAGCCCAAAAGAAGCAGGTCAAATATTATTGTGGAGCCACAGCCAAGATAACACAAGATTCAGCAGTTTCTATATTAAAGAAGCGGAGGACGAAAGACCTAGGATTACAACCAAGAATCATTTACCCAGAAAAACTAAGTCTAATCCTTTGGTGGGGTGGGGAATAGATCTTCTTGAAGAAAAGACCAGAGCTGAATTGAAATTTGACTTTCAAATACAGGACTCAAAAGAATCATAAAAAGGTACATAGGAAAGAGAAATCATAAAGTATTCAATAAGGTTAAACTCTTTATATTCCTACATGTGAAGATGATACTTTTAACTCCTAAAATATTTCTCACTATTAGGGCATTTAGAAGGAGTATACATAGACAGAGGGTACAGGCATAAGTTGAATATGAAGGAATGATTATCTAAAAAATAAAATTAAGGGGTGAGAAAGAATAATGTCCTGGGAGAAAGGGGAAGGGAAGGGTAGAATGAGGTAAATTATATGACATAAATGAGGCCTCGAAGAGATTTTACAGTGGAGGGGAAGATGGGGGAAATAGCATGAGAGTGCATGAAACTTACTCTCATCAGAATTGGCTCAAAGAAGGAATAACATACATACTCAGCTGGGTGTAGAAATCTATCTTATCATACAGGAAAGTAGGAGGGAAAGTAGGACAGAGAAGTGGGGTTCTGGTGGAAGGGAGAGTGGTTTGTGGGAGGTAAAAGAAGAAAATACTTTTGATAATGGACAGAGCAAAAGAAGAGAGACAGTCAGATAAACAGAGGGAAATACGATGGAGGGAAATGCATAGTTGGTAATCATTACTATAAAAAATTATAGCAAGCTTCTCTGATAAAGGCCCCATTTCAAAAATATATAGAAAACTGAGTCAAATTAATAGAAATAAGAGCCATTCCTCAGTGGATAAATGGTCAAAGGAACTGAACAGGTAGTTTGCAGACAAAGTAGTCAATGCTATCTATAGTCATATTTTTCCTGTGGTCTAAATTGCTACTGATTAGAGAAATGCAAATTAAAGCAACTCTGAGCTACCACCTCATATTTGCCATATTGGCTAATATGACAGATGAGAAAAATGACAAATATTTGAGGGGATGTGAGAAAACACTGATGTGTGGTTGGTGAAGTTTTATGATTCAAGCATTCTGGAGAGTAATTTGGAGCTATGCCCAAAGGACTATATAACTCTCCATACCCTTTGACCAAGCAATACAACCACTAGGTATGTATCCCAAAGAGATAAAAAAATTAAAAGGAAAATGACCTTTGTGTACAAAAATATTTACAGCAGCTTCTTTTAATGATGGCAAAGAATTGGAAATTGAGAGGATGTCCATCAATTGGGCAATGGCTGATTAAGTTGTGGTATGTGATTGTGATGGAATACTATTGTGCTATAAGAAATAATGTGCCGGTTGCTCTCAGAAAAACCTGGAAACATCTACATGAAGTGATGTGAAGTGAAATGATCAGAACCAGGAAACCAGAAACCATTGCAGACAGTAATATTATAGGATAATCTACTATGAATTACTTAGCTATCCTTAGCGATACAATGATCCAAGACAATTCTGAAGGACTTATGATAAGAGATGCTGTCCCTTTCCTGAAAAAGAATTAGTGAAGTTTTATGCAGTTTGTAGATACTTTTTCCTTACTTTATTTTTCTTGAGTTTTTTTCTGTTTTCTTTCATAGCATGACTTACATGGAAATGTGTTTTGCATGACTACACATATCTAACCTACATCAATTTGCTTACCTTCTTGATGGTGGGTGGAGGTGAGGGAGGGAGAGAAATTGAAACTCAAAATTTGAAAGTAAAGGATGTTAAAATCGTTTTACATGTAATTGGAGAAAATATTAAATTAAGAAAACCCCAGATGGGGTCATGAAGAGTTGGATACAATTAATCAACCAAAAAAATGTTCACACACACATAATCTCTATACAAATATATGTATGTGTGTGTTCACACACAAACACAACATTAGTTTCTGTCTTGAGCTCTACTCCTGAATAAGTGACTGCTTTTTTGTTAATTTCCAAATGGATGTCCTTCAGGCATCTCAAACTCAACATGTTGAGAGGCAAAGTGGCACAATCAAAAGAGTCTTGCCTTTGTAGTCAAAGAACCTCAGTTCAAATCCTGTCTCTATGACTTACCATATTACCGTAGGCAAATAAGATTAATTATGACTCTGCTTACTCATCTATGAAATAAGGGGATTAAACTTAATGGTCTTTCAGGTTTTATCCAACATTGGATTTATTAACCTATATTTCCAAAATAAAACATTACCTTTCCCCTATAACCTACTCTTCTACCTACCTTAATAATTTCTCTCTAGATCATCATCATTCCAGAAACCTAGATTTGCAATCACAAAGTAATCCTTAGCCACTTACCTTCTCTCACCCCATATATTTAGTCTGTTGCTAAGTCTTGTCAATCCTACCTTCACAAAATTATTTGTATCTACCTCCTTCTCTCCATTCACATATCTACTCTCATTACTTCTTGCCTGGACTGTTACAACAAAATCCTAGTTGTTCTCCCTGTCTCAACTTTCTACAATCTCTAATCCATCTTCTACAAAGCTGCAAGATTTATATGTATTCCAAATGCCATTAGGTTTCGTATACAAAGTCATTTGCTTGGCATTTAATGGCTTTCAAAGGGGTAAAAAAATTGGAGAGGCAAGAACTAAACCATTTCGCAAAAAAAAAAAATACAATATATTTTAACAGATGTGGAACAAATATTTAGCAATTTAAGAGCCATTTAAGACTCATTTTTGTGTGTAGGTGACCCAGTGGATGGAATGCTAGGACTACTCAGGAAGACTCATCTTCATTAGTGCAAATCCAAAGTCAGACACTTACTAACTGTATGACCCCAGGTAAGTCACTTAACCCTATTTGCCTCAGTTTCCTCATCTGTAAAATAAACTATAAATGGAAACAACAAGCCACTCCAGGATATTTGCCAAGAAAACTCCAAAAGTGGTCACAGAGAATTGTACATGGCTTTAAAATGGCCAGACAGTGACAAATCAGATCTTCAAAATTAAAAATTTCAAAATGAACACAAAATTAGGAAAATAAGCATAAGAAAGGCATTACATACAATCACAAAATCTTACAACAACCTCCTTAAATGAGCTATTTCATCCAAAAAAATAAGAAATGTATATAACTAAAGACAACTTCAGATTATCAACATATTTTAAATAAATATAACTGATGCAAAACAGTCAAAGCTATGAATATTTCAGAGGATCCCAGAAACAACCTCAGTCACCAAACACTTCATATTTTCCAAGCAGAGAAATATTTTATCCAAGCACAAAAAAATTAGAGTACAATTCACTTGCAAAATATTAAAGAATGGGGAAACAAGAAATGGAGAGAATCTCCTCTCAAAATATTGAAAAGCAATAGATGAGGGAAATCACACTTAGAAAGGTTGGCATGAGACCCAGCTGAGACATGTTTTCTTGAGAATATTTGTAGAAGCATTTGGATAAGGACAAAAAAGATGTGAAATATATTTAGTCAGCATTTCAAAAATGATATTTTCTCATCTTCAATGACAGTGAAAATATCACATTTGTTCTCTCTGTACCCGATATGCCAGTTAAATTGGATGAAAAAGGCACTTACAAATAAATGAATCAAAAATATTAATTAGCATTTTCTATGTGCCAAGTACTATGCTAATTGTTATGTACATAAATATAAAGCAAATATAGTCCCTCCTTCAAAAGGCTTACATTCTCACTGAGGGAGGAAAAAAAAAACACATAGAGGCATAGACCAAAGAGGATCATTTTGGTTCCAAAAGAGTGTGGTCATATTAGATTGACACACCCCTTCCAAAAATTAGGACAGAGTTAATTTGAGCACTGCTCTAGAATTTGGAGAGTAGGTAGTAGATTACTACTACATAACAATAAGGTAATTAGCAAGTGTGTTGGCAACCAAAAATGGGCTCCTTAGCACTTAGTCAACAAGTGCCCTTGACTAGTTTGGCTTTTTCCCCTGAACTGAATAAGCAGCTCCCGTTGGAGCCAGAGGCTGCTATAGCCACAGCCACAGCCACAGCCACAGCCACAGCCGAAGCAGGAGCTGCCAGTGGCAGAGCTGACCTATGGGAGGAAGCTGAACAAGGACTTCAGGCCAGTGGGTAATCTTTTTACCATAGAGGGGGAAGCATGATTTTGCTTTACGCAATCATGCTTCTCTGTAGCCTCCTGGTTACTCTTTCAAGGCGTACTTATTGGGCCTGGAAGCTTTTGATCAATATATCAAAATGGGGTTGCTGGTTCATGGGTTGGTTACTGTGGAGCCTAAATATATGTTTTGATTCTTCTGCCTTCTACTTTGAGAGTTTCTTATATCCGGCGGTTCCGAACCTTTCAGACATGTATACGATCCTCTTTGAGATTATAAACTCTGCCCTCCTAATGCACAAGGTCGTTACAAAAGTGGATTGGGAAGTGCCTAACACATAGTAGGTGCTTAATACATGCTTATTGGATTGGATTGAAAGTAAAGAATAACTGGGACTTTTACCGTATCGCCGCCAGTCCCCCTCATTTTTATTATATATTTCCAAAATAACATTGCTTATGTCACTTCTTGGGCATATTCACTGTTGGTCACAAATAATTTTATTACAAAAAAAAAGACATTCTAAGAGACACCAGCAACTGTTGACCTATGTACCTATTTTCCTAACTTCATAAGAACGTTCTATGAATATATTAAGTGTATCCATAAACATCCAAGGGTGGGTGGCTGCTGAGAAAATGGTTATGGAGAAAAGAAAAAAAATCATGGAGTGGATCTACATTAATGAATAAATGCAGAAGGAAGTCATGTTACCATTGATACAATTTTAAAGACATTCAGTGATCAATTTTTCAAGATATCTAAAAGAGGGAAAGATTTTCAAAGGGACTGAAAAGACCACAGATAATATATCTATCTTCAACATAGTGTACTTCAGTGGATGTATAATCTCAGCAGTACAGGCATTTCCAATACAGTTTCTAACCCAACTACACCTTCCCATCCTGACCAATTCCTATCTATAACATTTCCATCAAAATTGTTGAGGCTTTCATACATGTGTGTGCATACTGTCTCTAGGTAGTTATCCATATATGTGATTTATGGATTATATACATAGGTAAACACACACATATATACACATATACATACACATATATGTACGTATATACATGCATAAATACACAAATACATAGGATACGTGTGTGTATTTTATAGGTATCAAGTATAGCAATCCAACTGCTGACAGCCATTGATGAAAATTCTCTGTTCTCCCTTCCTCTTACCACACAACCAGTCCTCTTCATTTTTTTATTATATGTTTCCAGGATAACATCCCTTATGTCACTTCTTGGGTATAATCCTTTGCTAGTCACAAATAATTATATTACCAAAAAAAGACATTTAAGAAATTATTGACTTATGTGCCTATTTTCCTAACTTCATAAGAAAGTTTTATGAAAGTAATAAAGGTACCTTTAATAATTATGATAATAATAGTATATACATGTATATGTGTGTATTTATGTACATATATAAATGCATATACACATATATGTGTATATAGATAGGCTTTCAGAAATTGTTTGGTACCAGAAACAACATCACCTTCATAGTTCAAACAGTTACTTGATATGGGTAGGGAATTTAAAATCCTACTCTATTTATTGATTGCTGATCATAAATATGTATGTGTATGTATGTGAATATATATGTATATATATTATGTGTATATATGTGTATGTATATATGTATATTATGTGTATATATGTGTGTGTATAATATATATATATGTATATATATTATGTGTATATATGTGTATGTATAATATATATATATATGTATATATATATATATAAAACATTTGACTCAGTAGAGCAAAATATGATCTCAGAGGCCCTCCTTCAATAGGATGCCTCCTGTAGGATAAGATCATTCGAGATTTCTTTATAGATTCAATGAGGAAGACCACCTGTTTGACAATTTCCTTGTTATCAATATCAAACAATGCCTATAATATTATATTCATTCATTGCATTCATCCCTCAATTCCCTGAGTGATGTCTCACAAAATTGAGTCAATGAGCATGTATTAAATGCCCACTCTGCTTCAGATACTTTTGTAGAAGGTAAACTTCTTTATATATCTCAGGTTTCAAACAGGGCATTGTATGAATCGCATCAAACTTTTTTTTCTTTTAAATATATTTTTATTTTATTAAATGTTTCCCAATTATGTATAACAATGTTAACAATAATTTTTTTAATTTTGAGTTCCAAATTTTCTCCTTCCATTCTCCCTCCCCTTCCTTGAGAAGATAAGCAATTATATATCAATTATATATGTGAAGTCATGCAAAACGTATTTCCATATTAATCATGTTGAATTGCTTCAATTTTTTGAGGTCTCACCATATATCTCCATTCAAAAAAGAAATAAACATAGTAACCTACAAAGAAAAAAGTGAGTGTACAATGAATATTAACTAAATTAGGATATGAACTTAAATGGACAATCAATTAAATTAATCCATTAACACATCAGTTTTGGGCAGATATCACAGATAGATAATGAGCTGAACTCTGAGTGTAGAAATGAAGGAGTGGAGTGGATTGAATAATATTTGAGAAATTATGTGGCACTTTCAAGAACCCCAAGATCTTTTCTACAAAGACAACATTTTAGCACTTAAAGTCTTTCAAGCATGCAAATTATTGACTATGACACTCATAGGAATCAAAATTACAGCTTACTCAGAGTGGTGTAAAGATATGTAGGAGGTATAAGAAAGCTACAACATATTATCAGTGATAATTTACATGCAAGAAGCAATAAAAAAGATTTTTAAAAGACATGTAGGATCAGAACATAAAATGAATTCACTATGTAGCAAGAGTGAGATGACAGATGGATGGCCTTTGTGCTGCAGTTTAAACAAAATAGATGAAGGTCTCCAACAAATTGGGTTAAATTCTCTATGATGAGTTTCTAGAAGGACCAGTACAAAAACAACATGGGATTAGAAGGTTTCACTGGGTTATAATCTGTACCTATGAAACAAGTCATCAAACCCATGAGATCATAAATATACTTAAGTATTCATTGAATATTGTCCAATATCCTGGGGAAGAATCAAAGATGCAGCTCCCATCCTCAAGGATCTTATTATCTAGGAGAGGAATACTTAGTTTAGTAGAAAAATATAATCAGTAAGAATAGTTTCACATTTGATTCTCACAAAACCCCTCTGAGTTAGATGGGAATAGAGGGCTCAGAAAGGTGAAGTAACTTGCACTTCCCCATCACTTTCAGATTTCTTTTATGTCTTATCTTCCCCAATTAGAATGTAAGCTTCCTGAGGGCAGAGACTGCCTTTCTACTTGTATTATATTATTGGTACATAGCACAGTGCCTTGCATATGGCAGGCTCTTAATAAATGCTAGTTCACTGACTGGCTGGCTGGCTGGTGAACTGACTAGGTTACAGAAAGAGTATGGTAGAAGATCCAGTACTCCAACTCAAGTCTTGTACTGCAAGTCCAGTACTCTTCGCACTCAACCAAAGTGCTTCTTGTAGTACTTAAAATGGTATAGCACTGGAGACGCTTATTCTTTTATTCTCATCTGTGGGTTCATTCTTCAGTCGCTTCAGTCCAACTCTTTGTGATCCCATTTGGGGTTTTCTTGGCAAAGATATTGGAGCAGTTTGCCATTTCCTTTTCCAGTTCATTTTACAGATGAGGAACTGAGGCAAACAAAGTCAAGTGACTTGCCTAGGGTCACAAAACTAGTAAGGGTCTGAGGTCACATTTCAACTCATAAAGATGGGTAATAGAAACTTAATTATCACTTTTTGTAGGTGATATGATGATTTATTTGGAGAATCCTAGAGAATCAAGTAAAAAACTATTTGAAATAATAAACAACTTTAGCAAAGTTGCAGGATATAAAATAAACCCACATAAATCCTCAGCATTCCTATACATTACTGACAAAGCCCAACAGCAAGAGATAGAAAGAGAAATTCCATTCAAAGTTGCTGTAGACACTATAAAATATTTGGGAGTCTATTTGCCAAGACAAACGCAGGGCCTATCTGAACATAACTATGAAACACTTTTCACGCAAATAAAGTCAGATCTGAATAAATGGAAAAATATCAGTTGCTCATGGTTAGGCCAAGCTAATATAATAAAAAATGTCAGTTTTACCTAAATTAATCTATTCAGTGCCATACCAATCGAACTACCAAAAAATTATTTTACTGAGCTGGACAAAATTATAGCAAAATTCATCTGGAAAAACAAGAGGTCTAGAATATCTAGGGTATTAATGAAAAGAAATGCTAGAGAAGGTGGCCTAGCCATACCAGATATTAAACTGTACTACAGAGCAGCAGTCATCAAAACTACCTGGTACTGGCTAAGAAACAGAGGTGTGGATCAGTGGAATAGGATAGGAACACAAGATAGAGAAGTCAACAACTATAGCAATCTACTCTTTGATAAACCCAGAGAGGACAGCTTCTGGGCTAATAATTCACTATTTCACAAAAACTGCTGGGAAAATTAGAAAATGGTAGGGCAGAAACTGGGCATAGACCAATAGCTTATACCATATACCAGAATAAAGTCAAAATAGGTTCATAATTTAGGAGTAAAAGCTGATACTATAAGTAATTTGGGAGAGCAAGGAACAGTTTACTTATCAGATTTATGGAAAAGAAAAGAATTCATGACCCAACAAGAGATAGAGAGCATTACAAAACGCAAAATGGATAATTTTGATTATGTTAAATTGAAATGTTTTTGTGCAAAAAAAAGCCAATGCAACAAAAATTAGGAGGGAAGCAGAAAATTGGGAGAAAATCTTTACAACTAGTATCTCTGATAAAGGCCTCATTTCTAAAATATACAGGCAGATATCACAGATAGATAATGAGCTGAACTCTGAGTGTAGAAATGAAGGAGTGGAGTGGATTGAATAATATTTGAGAAACTATGTGGCACTTTCAAGAACCCCAAGATCTTTTCTACAAAGACAATATTTTAGCACTTAAAGTCTTCCAACCATGCAAATTATTGACTATGCCACTCATAGGAATCAAAATTGCAGCTTACTCAGAGTGGTGTAAAGAGCCAAATATATAGGAATACCAGCCATTCCCCAATTGAGAAATGGTCAAAGGATATGAACAGGCAGTTTTCAGAGGAAGAAATTAAAGCTATCTATAGGCATATGAAAAAATGCTCTGGATCACTACTGATTAGAGAAATGCAAATCAAAACAACTCTTAGATACCACATCTCTCCTGTCAGATTGGCTAAAATAACAAAGCAGGAGGATGATAAATGCTGGAGAGGATGTGGGAAAATTGGAACATTGTTACATTGCTGGTGGAGTTGTGAGATGATCCAGCTATTTTGGAGAGTAATTTGGAACTACGCCCAAAGGGCCATAGCAGTGTTCATACCCTTTGACCCAGCAATACTACTTCTAGGGTTGTATCCCAAAGAAATCATACAAGAGGGAAAGGGACCCATATGTACTAAAATATTTATAGGGGCTCTTTTTGTGGTAGCCAAGAATTGGAAATTAAAGGGATGCCCATCAATTGGGGAATGGCTGAACAAGCTGTGGTATATGAAGGTAATGGAATACTATTGTGCCATAAGAAATGGGGATGATATGGACTTCGTAACAACCTGGAAAAACCTACACGACATAATGCTGAGTGAGCGGAGCAGAGCCAGGAGAACATTGTACACAACCACAGATACATGGATTCTGTGAGGACCAACCCTGACAGACTTCGCTCTTCTTAGCAACACAAGGTGCAAGGACAACTCCAAGGGACTCACGATGGAGAATGCTATCTACATCCAGAGAAAGCACTGTGAAGTTTGAATGCAGATTGAGGCACACTACATGCTCGCCTTTTTTCTTCTCTTTTGTTTTTGTTTTTGGGGTTTTTTTTGGTTCTGTTTCTTCTTTCTCATGATTCATTCCATTGGTCATAATTCTTCTCCACAACTTGAGTAGTATATAAATTAATTCAATGCGAATTTATACATGGTAGTTATATGAGATTCCATGCCATCTTGGGGAGGGAGGGGGGAGGAAGGGGAGAAAATCTGGAACTCAAAATTATGTAGAACCGTGTGTTGTAAACTAAAGATAAAAATAAATAAATAATTAGAATAAAAGTAAATTTTTAAAAAGAAAAAAAATAAATATGGGTAATGTGTGGGTAATCTCTTTGAAAATGTAAATCCTCTTGAAGAATGAACCATTACAAAAGCAAAAATAAGACAACAAACATTTACTAAGCACATTCTATTGTACAAGAACCTTCAGAGAGATAAGAGTTAGCAGATGTAAAAAATATCTTTAAAGGACCTATGCCAGTCATTCACATTTAATAAATATATTCCTCAGGTTTATATTCTTCCTCAACTGGTACATGCAGAGTTCTGAGGAAAGGATAGTTTTGAGCCATAGAGGAAGACAGTACTCTATGAGGGAATTGATCATTGCCCGGAATGACAAACTTCAATAGGGTGGTATAGTAAAGAGCCTAACATATCCAGGAGTCAGTGTGAGAGCATTAGGTTCCTAGGCAGACAGAATGTTAGAATGAAAGAAGGAATGATTTATGACAGAAAAGTGGGAGAGTGCTAAAAACACACTCTCCCATACCTCAAAATATAACTTAGGAAGAAAAGAATGAACTCATATAATCATCAAAGACTTCTATTGTTAATTTGATTCGCATAGCACCCAGAATCAACAGGTATTTCCATTTATATGCTGGGCAGTAGTGCCACCATACTTTGAATGCAGGAGAGCATTACAACCTTTTCTTAGTCATCACTTCTTTGCAATGAGGCTTTCTTTAACAGTGATTCTGCAGCAAAACCTTATAACCCAGTTAGAGGTAATAATGAGCTTAAGAAATTCAGCAACGCTCCAGGGGGTCGTTTAAGAAGGATTAAAAGAATATAAAGAACCAGTGGGCATTCCAGTTACTCAACTGCCAGGAAAGACAGTTATTAAAAGCAACTATTATCAGGAAAGACAATTTCCCTGACCCACGAGAGTTGGTAAAAGTCACCTGGGCTTCCTTTACATCAATTTAGCTAGCATCTCCCCAGAAACTTTTCAGCAATGCCAATTATCCTAGTGAACAATGTGACTGGAGATAAATAAATAAGCTTAGTAGAAAATGTTGAGAAACACTTTTCTGTTTCTTAAAGTTAATATGCCCCTTTTCATTTCCAGGACCAACATGTCAACCTGTCAAGCTCATTAACAAAGAAGTTATTTCATTGGCCCCTACAAATGTCTTAGGTATAGGCACAGCACAAGAGCCCTCTCCTACATTCCCATTGCAACTTTTCCCACATAATCCTCCTTGCCAAGTTCAATTTTAATGTGCTGACATGCTATCAGAAAATACAATTCCCCAAATGATAAATTAGAGGGAAGGGGGAGGGGAGTATCACAAAATAAAAGAACACTCATTGGAAGCAGCCATTTTTACAGACAAATTTGCTTAAAATGGGACTGAGTTCTCAGTCTTCAAAGTCCCTCCACTAGAGCTGCTACAGATCACAATTTCTGTAATCCAATCCAATCAAAATTCTCCTCTTTCTATGACACTCATACTTGAATGACCAAAACACGAAATTCTTTTCTTCTGATGATTTCAATGAAACTACAAATAAGCATCTAGGTAGTATTCTATCTAGAGTGCTAGACTTGGAATCAGTAAGTCCTTAGTTCAAATCATTCCTCAGACACATACTAGTTATGTGGCACTGGGCAAGTCACTTAACTTCCCCCTCCTCAGTTTCTTCATCTATAGAATGGGGATAATAATATCACCTATCTGTATAGGTCATTGTGAAGATAAGATAATATTTGCAAAGTACTGTGCAAACCTTAAAGTGCTATACAAATGTTACCTATTGTTTATCATGGTAGCTATTAAGAGTTTTATCTTGGGCTACCCTTGATCATGACCCAGTAAATTCAACAAATTGCTTGTTTGGGTGGGTTAAATGAATTAAATAACAGGTTTTCTTATGGGTTTTGGCTTTGTGTATAACCTACCTCTTGCCGCTCCTTTTATAGGGAAGAAATTACAACTCAGAGAGTAAAGCAATTTGGTTAAAACCAGGATGAGAAGAGAAGCTTTCTGGAGTATCTCTGATATTCAAGATACATAGGGAACTAACACAAATATAATAAGACCAACAACTATTTCCCAATGGATAAGTGGCCTAAGAGAAATGGCCAGAGGGTTGGCTTGGTCTGGGAGAATTGCCACAAGAGATCTAGGGGACTTCCTTCTACATGAGGCAAATGGGTCGTAGTTTAGTTTGAATAAGGACCTCAATGTCTGGTACTTTATCCTGCCAGGTGATCTTCAGAATCTTCCTAAGACAATTCAAATGGAAGTGATTCAGTTTCCTGGCATGGCACTGGTATACTGTCAAGGTTTAACAGCCATACAATAATGATGTCAGCACCACAGCTCCATAGACCTTCAGTTTGGTAGTCAGTCTAATAGCTCTTCTCTCCCATACCTTCCTTCAGAGCCTCCCCAACACTGAGCTAGCTCTGGTAATGCATCTGCCAACTTCATTATCAATGTGTACATCCCTAGAAAGTATACTACCAAGGTAAGTGAACTTATCCGCAGCATTCAAAACTTCTCCATTTGCTGTAACTGATGGTTCCACATAAGGTGGTGGCTGATGGAGCACCTGTGTTTTCTTGGCGTTAATTTTTAGACCAAAATTAGCACAAACAGTAGAGAATTGACCCATACTTTGCTGCATCTCACCTTCAGAGGCTGCACTGAGTGCACAGTCATCTGGAAACAGAAAATCATGCACCAACACTCCTTCCACTTTGGTCTTGGCCTGTAGCCTTTTCGAGTTGAAGAATTTACCATCAGTGCAGTAGCTGACCTTGATTTCGTGTTCATCCCCATTGAAAGCATTTGACAACATGGCAGAAAACATCACGCTAAAAAGCTTGGGAGCAATACCTTGAATGGTCAATGAGACAAAGAAAAAAGTACAGAAACAACTAAAAACTCTGAAAAACAATGACAATTATTGGACCTTATGCCAAAATGTCTAAAGCAGTCCTCAGAGGAAAAAATATACCTAAGAATATGCATTTACAAAAATTAGGAAATAAAGGAATAATGAAATGAACATGAAATTTAAAGTAAAAAAAAATTAACAAATAAACCCAGCATAAGCCCCCAAAAGGAAATATTTTTAATTTGGAAGAGGAATAAATGATTGAAAACCTTAAAGACCATAGAAATGATAAAATTAAATGTTGTTTCTTTGCAAATAATAACAAAATTAATAAACCCTTAGCCAAAGTGATGGATGGCAGCTGTTAACAATATGACAAAATGGAGATCACGTAAAATGAGAAAATGCACATCAGAAGAACTCTGAGGTTTCTTCTCATTCCCAGGAAATCAGCAAAGGTGACAAAAAGATGAAAATAGCCCATTTTTTAGAGATTGTGGAAAGATGAACACACTGATATACCGTTGATGGAATTGTAAATTGGTTCAACCATCTTGGAGAATGATACAAAATTATGCTAAGGAAGTGAATAAAATGTTGTTCCTCTATGAACTAGAGAATCTTCTGTTAAGCATTTTTCCCAAAGAGGTCAGTGATAAAAAGACAGACACCATATGTACACCTGAATATTTATAGTAATACTTTCTGTATTCACAAATCAGACAAGAAAATTTATCTGCTTATCAATTATAGTATAATCAGATAAGTTGCAACTATATATTAAAAATATTATTACAGTGTAAAAAAGGATGAAGATGGTGACCATAGAATGTTATAGGAAAACAAATAAATTGAGGCTAAATGAGGTAAGCAGAACCAGGAAAACAATATAATCAAGGACTATAACAACATACAATGTAAATAGAACAACAAAAGAATTGAACTTAGTGCTGTGAATTTATAACAACCAAGCTTGATTACAAAGAAGATAAGTGAGAAATAACCTCCTCTCCACTTCTTTGCAAAGATAGGGGAGACTACATATGTGGGACACTCTATCTAATGTCATACTTTTTCAGGGTGTTGGTTGATTTTCCTAGACAGTATTTTCCCCCTCTTTTTTGTTATTCTTTGCTATAGGAAAAAGAGTACATTGGGAAATTTAAGTGATTTTTTTAAAGAAAATTAATTAAAAGTATATATTAAAAGGCATGGTTTGTGAATATTTAGTAAGGAAAACAGGTTTCATTGAGATTGAGTGGCTTAATAAAGAGCCGGTAGCACCAGACAAATATCATTAACATTATTGAAAGGATTACCACACTGGTAGAGGCAGAGGCTCCAATGTGTGCACAATTCAGAGATAAAAACCATAAGCTAGCTGATAGAACTGCTAGATGAATTTGGAACTAGCTGAATAACAGACATTAGGTAAAATGCTAGAGCGAAAAAAGTGGATTGATATAAATTTGGAGAAAGTTGGCTCAGGGATCTATCTCATGTTGTTCAGTATTCTATTAATGGCTTGAATGTAGGCATAACAGCAGAGTACATAAATTTGGAACAGCAAATGGAAACAGAAATAGCAAAAGGAATACCAAGCATGTTGGATTACAGAATAAGTATATTAAAATATCTCAATAAGCTATAATGCTAGGTTGGTAAAAACAAAATCTAATACTAGGAAACTTAATAGTTATAAATTCCAAGATGTGTGTTTAAAAAGTGAACTTCACAATTATAGGATGATAGAGAGGAGCAGTTAGGTCAATAGTTCATTAAGAAAAAGATCTGGAGGTTTCAGTGGATGGTAAGTAACATCAATAAAAGTCAACAAAGTATAGACAGAACTGTTCATTTGAGTTTTGGCTTACAGTCAGAGAGGATAAGAATCCTAGTGCACTCTTCACTCAATAGGTCATGACCGGAATGTTATTGTTCATTTCAGGATGCCATATTTTAACATTGACCCACTGTAGCAGATTTGGAAGAGGCTGGCCAGGATGGCATGTTTGTAGCCTAAGGCATATAATGATCAGGTGGAGGATCTAGGAATGGATAGACTAGAAAGGAGAAACTTAGGCAAGATGAGATAACTGTCTTCAAGTATTTAAATGGACATCATGTGGAAGAGTGATTAGATCTGTTTAGCCACAGAGAGATGAACTAAGCAAAATTTGGGTTGGAATCTCGATGCTTTGGTGGATCATTGATCTCATAACCATGGATCTGTCCTATAGCAAAGCTGATGACATCTTATCAGTGACCTCACACACTCTATAACTCTTGTTTATACGCTCCTGTAAATCTTCAACAGGTGGTCTACCCAACATGATGGGATTCTTTCTCTGGTTCTCTAGGGAGCAAATATATACCAGTGGGTTACACGATATCTTTCACTCTCATCATGTTATCCTTTATTTTCACAACATGACTGACCCATCTTTTTTCCAGTCATATGTCTCTCATTGAAATCCTTTACATTATTTCTATTGAATAGTTCTTTATTGGAAGCATACTGTATCATATATGTATTTCACAACTGACCTTTCCATTGTTCTGTAAATGACCCTCAACTGTTCTATTACATAAATTAAAGTCATCATTGTGAGGAAAGAAGATCAGTGTTTCTGGATCATAGAATATGTGGAGAAGAGTAAGTAAGGAGTAAGAAGATTAAAAAGGTAGAAGCAGGGGGAGGAGCCAAGATGGCAGCTGGTAAGCAGGAACTACTGTGAGCTCCATACCGAGTCCCTCCATAAAACCTATAAAAAATGACTCTGAACCAATTCTAGAATGGCAGAACCCACAAAACAGCAGAGGGAAGCAGGGCTCCAGCCCAGGACAGCCTGGATGGTCTCTGGGTGAGGTCTATCCCACACGGAGCTGGGAACTGGGAATGGAGTGGAGCAGAGTCCAGCGTGGGTGGCACGGACCATCCAAACCAGAAGCCGGGCGGAGGGGGCCCTAGCGCCCTGAATCAGTGAGCTGCGGCAGTTACCAGACTCCTTTACCCACAAACACCAAAGACTGTGGAGAAGGTTAGTGGGAAAAGCTGCAGGAGTGGAAGGAGTTCGTGGTTCAGCTTCCAGCCCTGGGGGGCAGCAGAGGTGGGGCAGCTACAGCTGTTGTTACTTCCGGCTCCAGGCCCACCTGGTGGGAGGAATTAAGTGGCGGATCAGAGCAGCAGTGCATGGCCTGCTGAAGATCTAAGCCCAGTCCGGGTTGGGGGTTGGGTAAGGAGCAGTGCTGGTGTGGCAGAGCTGGCACCTAACTCCCAAACGTGGAACATAGAACTCTCTAGTCTACAAGCCGTCATACCCCGCTGAAAAACTCAAAGGTCAAGTTAGTTGGCTGGGAATATGGCCAGGCAGCAAAAACGCACCGAGATTCAGTCTCAGACTTTGCATTCTTTCTTTGGTGACAAAGAAGACCAAAACATACAGCCTAAAGAAGTGAATAAAGTGCAAGAGCCTACACCAACAGCCTCCAAGAAAAACATGAACTGGTCCCAGGCCATGGAAGAGCTCAAAAAGGATTTGGAAAAGCAAGTTAGAGAAGGAGAGGAAAAATTGGGAAGAGAAATGAGAAGGATGCGAGAAAACCATGAAAAACAAGTCAATGACTTGCTAAAGGAGACCCAAAAAAATACCAAAAAATACACTAAAGAAAACAACACCTTAAAAAACAGACTAACTCAAATGGCAAAAGAGCTCCAAAAAGCCAATGAGGAGAAGAATGCCTTGAAAGGCAGAATTAGCCAAATGGAAAAGGAGGTCCAAAAGACCATTGAAGAAAATACTACTTTAAAAATTAGATTGGAGCAAGTAGAAGCTAGTGATTTTATGAGAAATCAAGATATTATAAAACAGAACCAAAGGAATGAAAAAATGGAAGATAATGCGAAATATCTCATTGGAAAAACCACTGACCTGGAAAATAGATCCAGGAGAGAGAATTTAAAAATTATTGGACTACGTGAAAGCCATGATCAAAAAAAGAGCCTAGATATCATCTTTCAAGAAATTATCAAGGAGAACTGCCCTGATATTCTAGAGCCACAGGGCAAAATAGAAATTGAAAGAATCCATCCAGCCTCCTCAAATAGATCCCAAAAAGAAATCTCCCAGGAATATTGTCGCCAAATTCCAGAGCTCCCAGATCAAGGAGAAAATACTGCAAGCAGCCAGAAAGAAACAATTTGAATATTGTGGAAACCCAATCAGAATAATCCCCAATATCTGGCAGCCTCCACATTAAGAGATCGAAGGGCTTGGAATACAATATTCCGGAGGTCAATGGAGCTAGGATTAAAACCTAGAATCACCTACCCAGCAAAACTGAGTATCGTGCTCCAAGGCAACATATGGATTTTTAATAAAATAGAGGACTTTCAAGCTTTCTCAGTGAAAAGACCAGAACTGAATAGAAAATTTGACTTTCAAACACAAGAATCAAGAGAAGCATGAAAAGGTAATCAAGAAAAAGAACAAGAAAAAGAAATTGCAAGGGACTTACTAAAGGTGAACTGTTATGTTGACATTCCTACATGGAAAGATGATGTGTATGATTCATGAGACCTCAGTATTAGGGTAGCTGAAGGGAATATGCATACATATATGTTTATGTATATATATGGGTGAATGTGTATGTATGTATATATCTATGTGTGTATGTGTGTATATATATGTGTATATATATATATATATATATATATATAGAGAGAGAGAGAGAGAGAGAGAGAGAGAGAGAGAGAGAGAGGGAGAGAGCAGACACAGGGTGAGTTGAAGATGAAGGGAAGATATCTAAAAGAAATAAAATCAAATTAAGGGATGAGAGAGGAACCTACTGAGAGAGGGAGATAAGGAGAGATAGAATGGGATGGATTATCTCCCATAAAGGTGGCAAGAGGAAGCAGTTCTGCGGGAGGAGGGGAGAGGGTGGATGAGGGGGGAATGAGTGAACATTGCTCTCATCAGATTTGGCCTAAGGAGGGAATACCATACATACCCAATTGGGAATGTTACCCCACAGGAAAGAAAAGGGAAGAAGATAAAAAAAATGGGGGGGTTGATGGAGGGGAGGGCAGATGGGGGTGGAGGTAGTCAAAAACAAACACTTTAGAAAGGGGACAAGGTCAAGGGAGAAAATTCAGTAAAGGGGGATGGGTTGAGAAGGAGCAAAATATAGTTAGTCTTTCACAACATGAGTATTGTGGAAGGGTTATACATAATGATACACATGTGGCCTATGTTGAATTGCTTGACTTCTTAGGGAGGGTGGGTGGGAAGGGAAGAGGGGAGAGAATTTGGAACTCAAAGTTTTAAAAACAGATGTTCAAAAACAAACAAAAATGTTTTTGCATGCAATAAGAAAATAAGATACACAGGCAATGGGGTGTAGAAATTTATCTTGCCCTACAAGAAAGGAAGGGAAAAGGGGATGGGAGGGGAGTGGGGTGACAGAGGGGAGGGCTGACTGGGGAACAGGGCAACCAGAATATATGCCATCTTATAGTGGGGGGGGAGGGTAGAAATGGGGAGAAAATTTGTAATCCAAACTCTTGTGAAAATCAATGCTGAAAACTAAATATGTTAAATAAATTAAAAAAAAAGAAAAAAGAAAAGAAAAAAAAAAGGTAGAAGCAGGACATGATGATAAAGACATTAAATGCCAAAGAAGGAATTGATATTTGAACATGGAGGTAATAAGAGTCTATTAATTCAAGGGTAGGGTGACCTGTTAAAGCCTATGGTTAAGGGAGATCACTTTGATACCTGAATGGAAGGTAGCCTGGAGTGGAAAGAGATTTAAGCCAGAGAAAACAACCTGAAGGCCGCTTTAATAGTCTAGTTCTATGGTGATCAGGCCTCTATTAAGGTAGTTGCCATATAGGCTGAAAGAAAGGTACATACACAGAAGATGTTCTAAAAGTGAAAGTAACAAATCTTGGTAACAAAATATATATGTAGGGAGAATGCGATCAAGGAGTTGGCAATCACACCTAGGTTGTGACACACTTACTAGCTTTGTGACCTTGGGCAAGTCACTTAGCCCCAATTGCCCTGCCTTCTCCCTTTCAAAAAAAAAAGATAAGTGAGAGGGGGGATAACGGAGGGAATGATCAGTTGGAGAAGTTCAGATGGAATCAAATCACTTGTGCCTTGACGATAAGAAAGAACACCTCTTCATTTAAGGCAGAAGTAAAAGAGAGAAGATCATAGGGGAAGACATCAGAGTTGCATGAGATGACAAGAAGGGGAGAAGGCAAAGTGCTTGAAAATTGACTTCAATTTTTTTCTGTGAATTATGAGATGAAGTCCTTGACTGAGAGGGTGAGAGGAAAGGTACTACCAGAGGAATTAAGATGAATGAAAAAGTTTGAATATTCACTGTAGTGAATGGGATAATGAATGAGGGAGAGGTAAAAGGTTTGCCTTGCTGCTGTGAGGGATGAGTTGATATTATATAATATAAATTTGTAGTGGCTTCAGTTTTATGATTTTCTCTATCTCCGGTTGGAATATGACATTTTGTTTCACAGAGAAGCTTGGGATCCATCCATAAAAGCACTACATGTTTTTCCATAGACAATACAGTCTGTCCTCCTGTTCAATTGTGGGTCCAACTTCATTTGATTGAATAGAACAAATACTATCTCAAAACATCTATTCCAAAGCTATCTCCCAGGCTCAGGTGAAATTCACACAAGTTCTTGAACAATGTAAAACGGAGATCATTTCGTTTGGCAACTCTGTTTTGTTAATATCAAGCAAGACAACAGGGAAATGTACACTCACCACAGCTGTTTGTCACTGTCATGGAAGCTATCCAGCAGAAGTCAAAGAAGAAGAATTGCTTTAGATGGTAAAGTCCTTCTGACACTCCTATTTTTATATAACATTATTTTGGTGACATCAAACTATGAAACACTATAAAGATTTTGAAATGGGATTCATATTTGGTCAAAAGTGTTTGTCTTACCTATCCTCCCTGGAACAACAAAGTAAACTAGGAGCATCTGTGGTCCAAACTTTGATGTATAATTGAATGGTCATTCCTTTAGAGATGAACCAGCAGTACACATAACTTGAACAGATTTAGGGTTCATGTGACACAAAAAAATTATTAGCAATTAAAGCTGTATAAAAATGGAATGGGCTTCCTCAGAAATTAGGGGGCTCACCATCTCTGGTAGTCTTCAGATGGTTAGTCCCTAGATAATAACTTGTTAAGAGGATAGCATTGATAGCTAGGAGGAATCTTAGAGATCACCTAGTCCAATGGCCTCATCTTATAAAAGAGCAAATATGTCTGAAGTGATTAAATTAGTTGACCAAGGTCCTACAGATAGTAAGTAGCCCAGTATTGAAACCAAGGTACTCTGATAAATCCAGTGGTCTTTCCATGATACCATGCTGCCTCTCAGGTATTAACAACTGGCATTTAGATAGCACTTAGACCAGAGGTAGGGAAACTGCAGCCTCCAGGCCACATGTGGTCCTCTAGGTCCTCAAGTGAGGTCCTTTGACTGCATCCAAACTTCACAGAACAAATCCCCTTAATAAAAAGAATTTTTCTATAAAACTTGGATTCAGTCAAAAGGTCACACTAGAGGAACTAGAAGGCTACATGTGGCTTCAAAGCCACAGGTTCTCTGCCCCAATGTGGACATTTTCAGGGAAATCGCCATATTCTGATTATCTTGTTTTAACTTCAGAACAACCCAATGAGATTAGCATTGGAAATATTTCTATCATCATTTTATAAATGAAAAAAATGAGGTTCAGAAAGTCTTAGTCACTTTAACATAGTCACAAAATTAGTAAGTATCAGAGCCAGGTTTTGAACCCAAGTATATTTCTAGCTATATCTCCATATTCTGTCCATGGTACCATGCTGCCCCACATGAAATAGAAATTAGACTAATTGGCAGCTGAGATTCTGTGACCTGGTATAACTTCCTTGTCTTACATAAGAAGAAACTGAAAAGTCAAGTGCCCTGGCTTAGACTACACAGCTAATTAGTTCTACAGCCATAAATTAAAGTTTTGTTACTTTAAGTTTCTTTCCAAAAGGCAGAAATTTTCTAATCATTACTAGAACTTTTCAGATATTTAAGTAAATATACTGTGGAATGCTCTAGTCATAGGAAGTCTTAAGGATTACTAAAAAGAGCAATTATCTAACATGACCCCTCTCCTCCCATTCCCACATGAAAATAAGAAAATAAACTACAAAGAAAAATTAGTGAAAGAGGTGACAGAATATGCTGATAAACAGTCTTTATTTTATACCCAAACTAAAAAGGAGGAATAGAAATAATTGTTCATGAACACCTAATGGGGACTCATCAAGCATTGCTTAGTTGTTGTCAACGGGATATATATTTCATCATTAGCAAGAGGCCTGAAAGCAGACAAGTATTTTATCAAACAACGGTTTCCTACAAACCTCAGAAAGCTAACATTTCCTAAATAGTCTAGTTTAGGCAACCAATGAGAAATTTTTGGTGACCCTCAGGTTTGAAATATGATTGCTTATGAAAACAACTGGTTATGAGTTGAAAATACATGTGCCAAAAGACTTATGAAAAATTGATATAGCCTTTCTTTTGTTGCTGTCATTGTTGTGGTTTTAAAAGCAAACCATACGTAAAGAAATTTATCAATGTATTTAAAGCTGTTTCATGGGTCATTAAAACTCAATTGTTTTGCTGATAAGTACCATGAACTTTTCAGCTTTCCCTTTCCTTCAGCATCAGTCTTGGGCAGACCTTAGGCACAGCCCCTGAAACTCATTCTTCAAAGTCAGTTAGCACAAGGCTAACACATTTAAGAGCAGACATTAATAATATTTTCTTCTCATGCCTCTGCCTCTGGCTTGCCTTTTCAAAAAACCATCAATTCTGCCTTCCATCCTCCTTCCCAGAGCTTTAGAAAACCGTATACACATTCCCTCAGTTACCTCATTTAATAACACATATCCCCATTGTACGTGACAAGCAAAATCAAGTATCAAATGCAATGATGTGAATAATCAATAATATTAACTACTGGTTTGTGAGCAACTATATAAATGTATTAGAAAGATTTAGATGACTGTGTGGTCAGACATGTAATCTTATATGAAAAACAAAACAAAGTTATTTGAAAATTTTCAGAAAAATATGTTGGATTACATACGTAAGGTTATTATGGTTTCAAAAAGGTTATGGGTGGGTATAACATTAAAACAAAACTATTATTTCTTCCACAAATAAAGTTTATTTTGTCTTCATAAAAGAAACAACTTTGGAAAATTAATGACCAACAAAAACCCTCAAGATTTATTTCTTTTGAGAGTTTCAGTAAAGTGTGTGCTGAAAAATGTTTAATTCTCTAGGGGAAAATATTCATATCATATATTTTTAAGTAATCTGCATTAGTGACATTTTCTCCATCACTTTTGAAGTCTAGATAACCAAAAACATTGATTTTTAGCATTTTCTGACTTCGTAGGTGTAAAGAAATTTTCATACTAAAAAAATTTTACTTTATTTTAAATTTATGGAATAAAACAAGCATTTCTGTAACACAGTAAAATAAAAAAGATTATTGCAAGTGAAACTGTAAATTTTTATGTGCAACTTGCTATTCTTTTTAAATATATAATAAAGTTAACATGTAAATTTCTTTTTTTCTTTTTTCTTCCCTCCCCCTCCTGCCCTAGAGATGGCTACCATTACACACACACACACACACACACACACACACACACACATAAAATACACAAGCACACACATATGTATGTATGTATATATGTAAAATCATTCTATTCATATTTTTATTTATCAGTTCTTTCACTGAATGCAGATAGTGTCTTTCTTCATATGTCCTTTATTGTTAATTTAGGTATTTATAATAGTCAAAATGACTAATTCACTCAAAGTCATTCTTAAAGTAATATTGGTGTTACTGTACACAATATTTTCTTGGCTGTGCTCATTTCACTCTTCCCTAATTTATGCAATTCTTTTCATGTTTTTCTAAGATCATTGAGCTCATCATTTTTTTATGACACAGAAGTATTGTTCAGCCATTCCCCAAATAATGGACACCACTGCAATGTCCATCTCTTTGCCACCACAAAGAGAGCTGCTATAAATATTTTAGAAAATATAGATTCTTTTCCTTTTTCTCTAATCATCTTTGGAAATAGATGCTGAAAAGTTAACAACTGGCTGTCATTAGACCATTTGAACTGGCTCCGGCACATACTTGGGCATAATCATTTTCTTCTCCTCTCTATAGAGCATGTGAAAACCTTATCGGTGTCTCTTAGATTCAGTATCAAATTCAGGTTAAAAAATGTAAAAGCTTCAGATTTTGTAGGAATTACAATATAGCTGCATTTGTCAATTTGATAAGCAAATGTAACTGGAAAGTATAGTGTCATAGAAAAAGACAGTATTATTATTCTTTATTTCATTTTCATTAAGTCATCTGTGTACTATATCACAGTTAGACCTGGTATGTTGGATTATGAGCTTTCAATGTAACGTGTATTCCACACTACATAACTTTGTCGGGTTTATACATACATTTATATTATATATTTTTTCTTATATAGTATTCATAACACATGACAAAAAGCATTGTGCAATGGATTCAGGGCAAGCCTTGGAGTTAAGAGCACTTAAGTTAAAATCCTGTTTCTGATAAATGTGTCCATGTAGCAACTAGGTGGTGCAATGGTTATAGCACCCAACCTGGAGTCAGGAAAATCTGAGTTTGGCTCTGGCTTCAGATACTTACTAGCTGTGTGACCCTGGGCAAGTCAACTAACCACTGTTTGTTCTATTAACCACTATTAGTTCTCCTGTAAAATGGGGATGCACTAGAGAAGGAAAACCCCATAGTCCATGGGGTCACATAGAGCTAAACATGACTGAATGACTATATAACAAGTTACAACTATACTAGCTATATGATAATATATACAAGGCATTTATACTTACATATTCAGTATAGTAAGGGTGTGGGGGGTGTTCATGGAGGACTCATACCTCTGGTGTGAGGGTTTGTTGATCCCTTTTCACAGCTGCTTATCTACCTTTGGTGTTCACCTGTCACTTAATTCTCACCTCTGGCTCCAAGAATTGTAGCATGCACAGCAGCCACACCCTGGTAAAACCATGTCAGAGATGGACTAAATCAGATTGACAGTAACCAACAGCCTCAAACCCATTGGTAAGTTAAGGGAATGTCTACACCAAGCATGTGAAGACTTCCCCCAGCAGAATGAGTGGATGAGAGCATTTTTTTCCAACAACCACGAAGGCAGCTAAAGCAGGCATCATGGAATGCTTAGACCTTGGTCAGACATCAAAGATGCCAAGGTCATCTACTGTATCCTGGGCCATCACTAGTCATCTTCACTTCTCTCCTGACAATGGACTTCAATGACCCTGGAAGTGAGAGTGAGACTGCTGACTTTGCACAAATCTGCCTCACTTAAATCCAATTCACACACAAGTCAAGAAATCACCCGTGATGTCATTTATCATCTTTAAAAATGAGAGTTGAATAAGAACAGGTATGTGACCATGAGCAAGCCACATAACCTCTAAGTTCCCTCAGGCACCTATCTAAGGATGTAAATCATAAGCAAATTTCCAATCTGCATTCATAGAGAGTCTCCAAAAGAGAAGTTCCTTAAGCCAAAGAAATCATAGATCTAGATGAAATAAAGTATCCTGAAATATGACTGTAGGTGGAAATAATGGAAGCAATTCTACTTGCTTTTTGTCTCCATAATAAATAAGCCTCTACGTTGCCTTAATTGTTTTTATTCAATAAAGTAGATCCAACTTAACTCGGGAAGTTCACTACAATAATATGCCCATAACCAACACACTATATGAAAGGGAAAAAAATAAAAGAAATGCTGAGACCTTGAGAAGTGTACTCAATGTATTTGATGCTAATTAAAGGAATGTATGCTCTATTGGAGTCCAGAACAGAGCATAGGGTACTTCTAAACAAAGTTAGACATATAGGAATTATAATATATTTGAAGAAAATAGACCAAAGTCCTCTAGTTCTGTACAGTGATTTCATTTCTGTTCAGAGACGAAAATTTGAGGCAAATATGTTTATGATACATAATCCTGGTCTATGAAGCCTGCTTAACTTGTGCCAGTAAGTTGTAGGACCCAACTGGAAAAACTCAACATTAAAGACTAATCAATTAATTATTTTATATTAAATTCATAAATAATTGGGAGATATTATAAAAGCATGTATTTAAAATTAAATTCTGGACTTCTGGGGGTGAAAGAGTAGAGGAAGCAGCTGAACTCTCCCAACATTTGCCTCCAAAATACTTTAAAATAACATCTCAAATCAAATTCTGGAGGGGTAGACCCAACGAAAAGTCAGATTGAGACTTTTTCCAGCACAAGAGAGAACAGGGAGAAGTCTGTGACACAACATTGGGGTCTTGTCTGGAGTGCACGTGGCAGCAACACCAGTTGTGGGCATTGGAGGTGGCAACAATAGTAGCAGCACCTTCAGGAGCTCTCAAGCCAGAAAAGGTAATGAGATCTGGCAACTGATCAGACAAGCATTACAGGGCACTTCTGTGCTAGTGTTGTGTTCAAGACAGGGCTCTCTTTGGCAACTCCGTTACCTATAACTTCTTGTGGGTCACAGTTACAGGGCACAAAGCAGTGCTTACAGTCACATGGGAGCTGAGGCCTTGAGCAATAGCTTTTGTAGTCACAAGGGATCAAAGTCCCTGAGAAGCAGTACTACTTTCCATAAAAAAGAACACAGGCCGTGAGAAGCAGTATTGCCTGTAGTTACAAGGGAACAAGGGCCCTCTTGGGTAAAGATCAAAGTATCACAGATCACATGACATTTGAAGTATCAAAATTTTTAAAACTCCAGAAATAGCCCTGAAAACAGCAATGCAAAAAAGTCTAAAACTTGGGAGAGTGCCATCCCACCCCACCCTAAAAAGTTTAACACAAGTTTAACACAATTTTCAAAGTCAAGAAATAGGCTGGAAAGTGAAAAAAAAGGAACTGGCCATAAAAAGCTACTATGTTAACAAGGAAGATCCAGACACAAACACAATAGAAGACAACAGCGTCAAACAGCTAGAAGCAAAGATTAAAAGAAAAATGGGAATTTAACACAAGCCAAACAAGAATACCTGGAAGAGCAAAAAAAAAATATTTTCAAAACCAGAATTGTAGAGGACAAATTGGAAGGGGAAAAGGAACTAATGCAAAGAATTATGAAAAGAGAAGAGCTTTGTAAAAAGAGGCACAAAAAGTACCGATGAAAATAACACCTTAAAAATCAAATTGACTAAATGAAAAAAGGTACAAAAGTTCACTGAAGAAAATAATTCCTTAAAAAATTAGAATTGGGCAAGTGGAAACTAATGATTCCATGAGGTATCAAAAACAATAAAATAAAGTAAAAAAGAATAGAAAGTACAGGAGAAAATGTGAATATCTTATTTGAAAAATAACTCACCTGAAAAATAGATCAAAGAAAGACAATTTAAGAATTATTGGACTGCTGAAAGCCTTGATAAAAGAAAGAGTCTAGACATCTTATTTCAAGAAATTATAGAGGAAAATTTCCCAACATCCTACAATAAGAAGGTAAAAATAGAAATTAAAAGAATCCACCAATCATCTCCCATAAGAGATCCTACAATGAAAACTGCAAGGAATATTATTGCTAAATTAAAGACCTCCCCACTCGAAGAGAAAATACTTCAAGCAGCTAGAAAAAAACCATTCACATACCATGGAATTGCAGTATAGATGACAAAATATTTAGTAGCTACCATGTTAAAGGTGTGGAGACCATGGACTATCATACTCCAGAAAACAAATATAGGATTACAACCAAGAATAACCTACTGAGCAAAACAGAGTATCATCCTTCATAGAGAAAAGAGGGTATTTAATGAAAGAGAGGACTTTCAAGCATTCCTGATGGTGACCAGTGAATAGGTGAATAGAAAATCTGACTTTCAAATACAAGACTCAAGAGAAGCATAAAAAGGTAAACCTGAAAGAGAAGTTATTAGGGACTTAAAAGGGTTAAACTTATCACATTCCCACATGGGACGATGATAAATGTAACTGCTAAAGCTTTGCCATCATTAGGGCAGTTAAAAAGACTCTACGTAGACAGAGGACAAGGGAGTGAGGCAATTATATTGGGATGATCTCTAAAAAAATAGATGGACAAGAAAGAGGGATGTCCTGGAAGAAAGGGGAAAGGAGAGGAAAAATGGGGAAAATTATCTCATTTTAAAAAGATATACAAGGAATAGCGTTTAGAACTCATACACACACATATACACAAAGTTTGTTCTGCAACTACTGATATAATCAGAATGAAAATCAAAGAAGAGATAAAATTTAAAGTAAAAAATTAAATTAAATTAAATTAGAACTGATTTTATACAAAAAATAATAATAAAATGGATAAACCATTTGTTAATTTGATTGAAAAATAAAGACATAGAGGGCAGCGAGGTGGCACAGTGAATGGAGCACTAGCCCTGGAGTCAGGAGGACCTAAGTTCAAATCTGTTCTCAGACATTTGACACACTTACAAGCTGTGTGGCCTTGGGCAAGTCACTTAACCCCAATTGCCCTGCCTTCCCCCTTCCAAAAAATTAATAAAAAGAAAGAAAAAGAAAGAAGTAATTAACCGGTTTCTTTGTCTATTATATGTGAGGAAAATTGACAATCTAAGGGAAATGGATGAATATTTGAAAAAATATAAATTGCCCAGATTAACAGAAGAGTAAATAGAATAGCTAAATAATTTTATCTCAGAAAAAGAAATTGAATGAGCCATAAATATGCTTTAAAAAATCCCAAGAGTCAGAGCCAGGATGGCAGAGTAAAGACAGAAACTCACCTGAGCTTTCCCCCAAACCCTTCCAAATACCTTTAAATAATGACTCTAAACAAATTCTAGAGCAGCAGGACCCACAAAAAGACAGGGTGAAACAATTTTCTAGCCCAAGAAAGCTTAGAAGTTTGGCAGGAAAAGTCTGTTGCATCAGGGTGAGAGAGGAGCACAGTACAGGCAGCCTCAGCACAGTCCCGGCTCTAACAAATCAGAAGCAGGCTGTCTGGATGAATGAATCATGGCAGTAGTGGTGGTTGGTTTCCAGTCCTCTCAGACCACAGATGGTAAGGGGGTAGAAGAACAAGTCAGATGGAGACTTACAGGGGTCCCTTTGCTGGCACTAGGGGCTGGATTTTGTTGCATTGCTAATACTTGAATCTGGGTTGCAGTCCTGAGTCTCAGTCCCAGTGAGAGGAGGAATATTAGCACAGCAGAGCTTGCAGCTGCAGGGATCAGGAACCTGGTCACAGTTCCACTTTGAAAATAGTGTTTGTGGTTGCTCAAAAATCAGTGCACAGTACAGGAGAATAGTAAACACACCTCCCCCTTGATCATACCACCTTAAAAGAGTCAAAAACTCACAGGTCCCCAGAATTATCTCTGACAACAGCTGCACAAAAACCTGAAGCTTGGGACAGTGCCCCCTCCTCTTGGGAAGCAGAACCCCACTTTATCATATAGTTAAAAGTTAATAAATAGGCTGGAAAATGAACAAGCCACAGAAAACATTCTGACCAAAGAAACTTACTATGGTGACAAAGAAGATTAAAACACACACTCAGAAGAAGGCAACAAAGTCAGAATTCCTGCATCCAAAGCCCCCAAGAAAAATGTGAATTGATCTCAGGCCATAGAAGAGCTCAAAAAGGATTTTTAAAATCAAATAAGAGAGGTAGAGAAAAATAGGGAAGAAAAATGAGAATAATGTAAGAAAATCATGAATAAAAAGTCAACAGCTGGGAAAAGGAGGCACAAAGAAATACTAAAGAACATAACAACTTAAAAAACAGAATTGGCTAAATGGAAAAAGATACACAAAAATCCACTGAAGAGAAGAACTCCTTAAAAAGTAGAACTGGCCAAATGGAAAATGAATTACAAAAGCTCACTAAAGAAAATAATTCCTTAAAAGTTAGAATTGAGCAAGTAGAAGCTAATGACTTCATGAGACATCAAAAAGCAATCAAACAAAATCAAAAGAATGAAAAATTAAAAGAAAATGTGAAATATCTCATTGGAAAAACAACTGACCTAGAAAACAGATCCAAGAGAGATGATTTAAGAATTGTTGGACTACCTGAAAGCCATGATCAAAAAAAGAGCCCACACATCATCTTTCAGGAAATTACCAGGGAAAACTGCCCTAATATTCTAGAACTAGATGGTAAAATAGAAATTGAAAGAATCCACTGGTCAACTCCTGAAAGAGATCCCAAAATGAAAAGATCCAGGAATATTAAAACCATATTCCTGACCTCCCAGATCAAGGAGAAAATAATATAAACAGCCAAAAAGAAACAATTCAAATATTGTGGAGCCACAATCAAGATAACAAAAGATTTATCAGCTTCTACATTAAAGGACTGGAGGGCTTATGATGTGGCTATATATTCCAGAGGGCTAGGATTGCAACCAAGAATCACCTACCCAGAAAAAGTCAGTATAATCCTTCAAAGGAAAAAAATGGATATTTAATGAAATAGAGGACTTTCAAGAATTCCCAATGAAAAGAACAGAGCTGAATAGAAAACTTGAATTTCAAATACACGATGAAAAAGAAGCATAGAAAGGCAAACAGGACAGAGAAATCTTAAGAGATTTGCTAAGATTAAATTGTTTATATTCCTACATTGGAAAACACTATTTATAATTCCTAAAACTTTCTTATTATTAGGGCAGTTAGAAGGAGTACAGATAAACAGAAAGCAGAGGTATGAATTAAATGTGATGGGATGATTATCTAAAAAATAAAATTAGGGGATGAGAGAGAAGAATGCACTGGAAAAAGGAGAAAAGGGAAGGTAGAATAGGATAAATTATCTGACATAAAAGAGGCCTTAAGGAGATTTTCAGTGGAGGGGAAAATGCAGGGAGTGGTGAGGGGAGCATATGAACCTTACTCCCATCGAAATTGGTATCATCAGAATTTGTAATATACAGACTCATTTGGGTATAGCAATCTATATTACCATATAGGAAAGTAGGAAGAGAAGGGAACAAGAGGGTCAGTGCTAATAGAAGAGAGGGCAGTTTGGGGAGGTAAAAGTCAGAAAGAAAACACATTTGAGAATGGACAAGGTAAGAGGAAAGAATAAGATTAACAGAGGGAAAATAGGATGAAGGGAAATAAACAGTATATAAACACTACTGTGAAAAAAAAACTGACAGTGAGTTTCTCTGATAAAGACTTCATTTCTCAAACAAAAAGAAAACTGAGTCCAATTCATAGAAATGAGAGCCATTCCTCCCTTGATAAATAGTCAAAGTATATGAACAGGTAGTTTTCAGACAAAGTAATTAAGCTATCTACAGTCATATGAAAAAAATGTTCTAAATCACTATTGATAAGAGAAATGCAAATTAAAACAACTCTGAGTATGCCTGTCTGATTGGCTAATGTGACAGAAAAGGAAAATGACAAATGTTTGAGGGAATGTGGGAAAACTAAAACACTAATGTACCACTGGTGAAGTTGTATACTGATTTAATCATTTTGGAGAGCTATTTAGAACTATGCCCAAAGGGCTATAAAACCATACACACTCTTGACCAAGCAATACTATTTCTAGGTCTGTATCCAAAAGAGATTTAAAAAAGGAAAAGGACCTATATTAACAAAAATATTTATAGCAGCTCTTTTAGTGGTGGCAAAGAATTGGAAATTGAGGGGATGTCCATCAGTTGGGGAATGACTAAACAAGTTGTTGTATATTATTGTGATAGAATATTATTGTTCTTCAAGAAATAATGAACAGGATGCTCTCAAAAAAACCTGGAAAGACTTATATGAACTGATGAAAAGTGAAATGAGCAGAAATGGAAGGATGTTATCGATAGTAATAGCAATACTGTATGATGATATACTATGAATATCTTAGCTATTCTCAACAATGCAATGATATAAGAAAATTATGTAGAACTTATGATGAGAGATGTTATCTATCTCTAAGAAAGAACTTGTACATCCTGAGTACAGATCAAGGATGTTATTTCATTACTTTCTTCATTTTTATTGCATTTTTGTCTGTTTTTTCACCAAATAACTTACATGGAAATATGTTTTTCATGACTACACATATATAACCTATGTCAAACCTATGTCTTTTCAATGAGGGTGGGAAGGGAGAAAATTTGGAACTCAAAATTTGGGAGAAAAGAATGTTAAAATTGTTTTCACATGTAATTGTGAAAAAATAAAATATTAAATAAGATTTTTTTAAAACCCCCAGGACCAGATGGATTTATAAGTGAATACTACCAAACATTTAAAGAACAAATAATCCCAATACCATATAAACTATTTGAAAAAATAGGTAAAGAAAAAGTCCTACCAAATTCTTTTTGTCACTCAAATATGATTTTGATACCTACACCAGGGAGAGGAAAAACAGAGAAAGAAAATGATAGACCAATTTCCCTAATGAATATCAATGCAAAGAATTTTAAATAAAAAAACTAAGAGGTTAAAGTAATATGTTACAAAGATCATACAATATGAGCAGGTGGGAATTATATCAGAAATTCAGAGCTAGTTCAATATTAGGAAAACTATAAGCATAACTGACTATATCAATAACAAAACAACAAAAATCATATTATTACATTATATACAGAAAAGCTTTTCACAAACACAATATGCATTCATATTTTTAAAAAATATGTACTAGAAAGCATAAGAATCAATGGAGCCTTTGTTTTTTTAAGGTGTTATTTTATTTAATATTTTAGTTTTCAACATTGATTTCCACAAGATTTTGAGTTACAATTTTCTCCAAATTTCCACCCTCCCTCTCATTCCAAGATGGCATATATTCTGATTGCCTCATTCCCCAGTCAGCCCTCCCCTCTTTCACCCCACTCCCTCCCCCAATCCCCTTTCCCCTTACTTTCTTATAGGGCAGAATAGATCTCTGTGCCGCATTCCCTATATAACTTGTCTCCCAACTGCATGCAAAAAAACAACTTTTTTTAAGCATCTGCTTTTAAAACTTTGAGTTCCACATTCTCTCCCCTCTTCCCTCCCCACCCACCCTGCCTAAGAAGGCAAGCAATTCAACATAGATCACACATATATAATTATGTAAAACACTTCTACAATGCACATGTTGTGAAAGGCTAACTGTATTTCCTTCCATCCTATCCTTTCCTACTTTATTCAATTTTCTCCCTTGACCCTGTCCCTTTTCAAAGGTGTTTGCTTTTGATTACCTCCTCCCCCATCTGACCTCCCTTCTATCATCCCCCCTTTTTTATCCCCTTCCCCTTACTTTTCTGTGGAGTAAGATACCCAATAGAGTATGTGTTTTTCATCCTCAAGTTGAATCTGATAAGAGTAAGACTCACTCATTCTCCCTCCTCTGCCCCCTCTTCCCTTCCAACAGAACTGTTTTTTCTTGTGACTTTTATGGGATACAATTTACCCCATTCTATCTCTCCCTTTCTCAATATATTCCTCTCTCACCCCTTAAATTTATTTCATTTTTTAGTTATCATCCCTTCATATTCAACTCATCCTGTGCCCTCTGTCTATATTACCTTCAACTCCCCTAATACTGAGAAAGGTCTCATGAATTACAAACATTATCTTTCCATGTAGGAATATAAACATAACAGTTCAACTTTAGTAAGTCCCTTATGAATTCTCTTTCTTGTTTACCTTTTCATTCTTCTCTTGATCCTTGTATTTGAAAGTCAAATTTTCTACTCAGCTCTGGTCTTTTCACTAAGAAAGTTTGAAAGTACTCTATTTTATTGTAAATACATATTTTGCCTTGGAGCATTATACTCAGTTTTGCTGGGTAGGTGATTCTTGGTTTTAATCCTAGCTCCTTTGACCTCCACAATAACATATTCCAAGCCCTTCAATCCCTCATTGTAGAAGCTGCTAGATCTTGTATTATCCTGATTGTGTTTCCACAATACTCAAATTGTTTCTTTCTGGCTGCCTGCAATATTTTCTCCTTGACCTGGAAACTCTGGAATTTGGTGACAATATTCCTAGGAGTTTTCTTTTTGGGATCTTTTTCAAGAGACAATCGGTGGAGTCTTTCAATCTCTATTTTGCCCTCTAGTTCTAGAATATCAGGGCAGTTTTCCCTGATAATTTCTTAAAAGATGGTGTGCAGGCTCTTTTTTTGATCATGGCTTCAGGTAGTCCAATAATTTTTCATTTATCTCTCCTGGATCTATTCTCCAGGTCAGTGGTTTTTCCAATGAGATATTTCACATTGTCTTCCATTTTTTCATTCCTTTGGTTCTATTTTATAATATCTTGGTTTCTCATAAAGTCACTACCTTCCACTTGCTCCAATATAAGTTTTAAGGTGGTATTTTCTTCAGTGGTCTTTTGGACCTCCTCTTCCATTTGGCTAATTCTGCCTTTCAAGGCATTCTTCTCCTCATTGGCTTTTTGGAGCTCTTTTGACATTTGGGTTTAGTCATTCTTTAAGGTGTTATTTTCTTCAGTATTTTGGGGGTCTCCTTTAGCAAGTTGTTGACTTGTTTTTCATGGTTTTCTTGCATCACCCTCATTTCTCATCCCAATTTTTCCTCTCCTTCTCTTACTTGCTTTTCCAAATCCTTTTTGAGCTCTTCCATGGCATGAGCCCAATTCATACTTTTCTTGGAGGCTTTTGATGTAGGCTCTTATGACTTTGTTGACTTCTTCTGGCTGTATGTTTTGGTCTTCTTTGTCACTAAAAAAGGAATTTAGAGTTTGAGTCTGAGTTCGTTTTTGCTGCCTGTTCATGTTGCCAGCCAACTACTTGACCCTTGAGCTTTTTGTTGGGATATGACTGCTTGTAGAGTAAAGAGTACTTTGCCCCAAGCTTTAGGGTCCAAGCACTGCTGTTTTCAGAGCTACTTCTACTCCACCATCACCCCAGGCTCTGTCACAGCAGCATTCTCCTCCCCCAAGAACCACCAATCAGGATTGCAATTCAGATCCAAGCAGGGCACAACAAAAGACTCTACCTTTGTGCCCACAAAATATTCCTTGTATCCCCACTCTGATCCGCTGCTAGATTCCTCCCACCGTGTGAGCCAAGGACTCGGGAAGCAGCTGACACTGGAGCTCTGGGAGCAACCTCAAGAGCTTCCTGCTGCTGCTATGGCTGCTGCTGCACCACTTCCTCTACCCCTAGAGCTGGCAGCTGGACCGCTTTGAACTCAATCCCGTGGTTTCCCCCAACCTGTTCTTTGGTGTTTGTGGCTTAGAAGTCTGGAAACTACCACAGCTCACTGATTCATGGCACCAAGTTCTGTTCTTCTGGCTGACTCAGGGCCTGGTATGTCCCACCATGGCCCATGCTGTGCTGCCCTCCACTCTCAGCACTATGCAATAGATCCTTCCCAGAGACCATCCAGGCTCTCCCTCTGCTATTTTGTGGGTTCCACAGCTCTAGAATTTGTTCAGAGCCATTTTACAGGTGTTAGGAGGGATTTGGGGGAGAGCTTAGGCAAGTCCCTGCTTTCCAGTCACCATCTTGGCTCTGCCCCACTGGAGCCAAGATAAATGTGATAAGTAAAATCTACCTAAAACCAACAGCAAGCATTATCTGTAATGGCAATAAACTAGAAGCTTTACTAGTAAGATGTTAAACATTTACCAGCATGCCACTGCATATACTGATTAAATTACAGATTAAGACCAAAAATTAAATCTATGTCATCTTAGATTTTACTAAAATATCTGATGAATGGTTTAGACTGGAGGCCATGCAACATATGGAATAATTGATAGAACTGGGACTATTTAGCTTGAAGAGATTGCTGAAGAACTACATGAAAGCATCCTTCATGTATTTGAATATTTGTCATGGAGAACTGGGACCAACGTTTTACTCCTTAGCCCCAGAGGGCAGAATGAGGTAGGCTGCAGAGGATCTAAAAAGATAAAGAGAGGCAATTTTCAGCTTTGTTTGAGATGAGGGGGAGAGATGTTCTAATAATTAGAGATGTTCATATATGAAAAATGCTGCTCCCTTGCTTGAGGTCTTGAAGTCAGATACTGAAAGTCCACCTGTCAATGATAATTTTAAGTGATTCTTGTTCTAGCATGGGTTGAACTACATGAATTTGGTGCCCTTAGAAAATAATTATTCTATGATTAATTCTCTGAAATTAGTGTTCTCTCTTTACCACTGTGGGGAGAAAGCTATTCTGGCATTTTCTCCCTGCATATCTTGCTCTTCCCTGAGTCCTCTGACTTTTTCTTCTCTCCCCTGCTATACAACCAGAAATCTATCTTCTTATTTATGGTCCCTCATCCATCCCTGAAGCCCTATATGCTTGCTTCCTCTTCCTTACTTTTTTCCCCATGGGAAATCTTGCCCAAAATTTCCTAGGAAATTTATATGGTTTTCCAAATCTAAAATCCTGGGAGAAAAAAATCAATTGAGAAATTGAAAAATGTATTCTGATTCACCTACAAAAATTAAAAATAAACAATTAGAGATTTTACTGGCTTGGTGGAATCTACTGGCATAAAATCAAAAGTAGGAACAGGAATCAATGACTTTTAGAGTTGAAGATTATGTTTGACATTTATGTGAACTGAGACAGCAACATGTAGAAGAAAATTCATTGCAATGGAGTCAATTAGTCTTGATTGCAATTGCTGCCATGTTATAAATAAGTTTTGTGGCCCTCTCTGCTGCTAGGTAAGTTATTCTTATAAATAAAAGAAATATGAATAAGTTGATATGCATAACATATTTTACATAAATCCCATGAATGAAATCACAAGAAATAACAAGCTTTGGAAACAAACTAGGTCCTTAAATTGCCAATTTTGATATGACTTTTGTGTAGTGTTGTTTATGTGGCTAGGATGTCTGAACATTAAGCTATTTGAATACTAACCAATAATGTTTGCTGACATTTTCCAGTATTTTAATATTTGCTATGAACTATAGTTCTTTTTAAATACTACTAAACTTAATGTTTATTTATTAAACTTCTTTAGAACTCTAGTAATGAGTAAAGAATATGAAGACTGTTGGAAGTATTTTAAGAAAGATAAGGATATTAGCTCATTGCTATATATGTTTTAAACCATTGTCACAGTGTAATGATTCATAATTACTTTTTAACAGAAAATCTTTGAAACATTTAGCATAACCATATCACAGAAAAATGAGTCACAATTGATGATGTTCACTCATTACTTAAAAGTACATAAAATATTATGAAAACACAAAATTGGTGTTTTCTGGAGCTTGTTTTTTTAATTCTCAAACCCTAAAGATTAATATCTGTCAGGAATTTGGAAATACTCCTCAGTCTTTAATAGTGCCAGTACCTGTACCTTAATTCACTTGTGCAAATGTTATCAGTTCTATCATTTCTTTCTCCCTTTTAATTCTGTGACTCTTGCATAGTGCTTTCCTTTTATTGACATGTAATTGTTCTGTTTCTATAAATGTAGCCCCTTTTCCCCACAAAGTTTATACATCTCTTTTTTTTAAAAAGAAAAAAGTTATTTTGTTCACAGATACAGAACACCTTTTTCTAATTGCAAATTACAGTGAGCTAATTTCTTGAGGTATGTGATTTTACCTTTCTTGCCACTTATAATTCTTATTTATCCCTTTTAAGAAAAAATAAAAGTACTTAGTAGGTGATTAACCCTATACTCTCCTTGCTATATTTCTTTTTTCATATTTATTTCATTTAGTTCAAACCCTAAAACCCCTCTCTGCCACTTTCATTGAAACTGTTAATACATCAAAGAATCTTTTAAACAAGATCACACGATCTCTTTGATCCATGACTTCCTACCCTGAAGAGAAAGAACAGAGTCTTTAGCTCAGGCCTGCTCAGTGGAATCACCACAAAGTTCTTAATGCAGTGCTGTTTCTTTTTCTCCTGGCATGTTCAAAATCAGTCCAGATTCTCTGATGATCTGAAGATTACCTTAAACTCTACTTCCCAGGTTTAAAATATTGCAAATATGTCGCGTAGGTTCATCCCAATTTTATTAACGATTAGAGTACCCATCATATAGTCTCTTTCTGGGTGCACTTTCATCTCTTGTGAAGTGGATGGTTACAACAAATCTTCCCTTAAAGGGGTTTTTCCCTTGCCCTCTTCTCATGGAAGCTTCATAGTTTTATTTTGTTTTGCTTTCAATATTTTCTTTCTTCCCTCTGCTTCTCCTTCCACTGCCCTTAAAAATAATAAAATAAATGAAACAACAGACCTACCATCTTTTCCTTTCCTTCATCCTCTTCATTCTTTTTTGTCACTTCATCTCTATCAAATTCTTTAGTGTTTTATGCATCCCAAGACCCCTTTACTAATTATTTTCATGATTTAAGGGGTGGAGAAAAAGAGTAAGGTACAGCATGGTAAATCTTCCTCAATTATTCTCTTCCTGCTTTTGGTCTAGTCATATTTCATTTTCCCCAATTTATTTCTTCTACAAAATTAAGGGAATAGAAAAGATGATCTTGGGGAAATTACTGACCTGAGCTCCAGTCCATCTCCAACTGCCCTTTGGCCATCTCAAACTCAACATTTCCAAAATAAAACTAATTTATATAATCAAACCTTCCTATATTCCAAATTTCCTCTCACTATTGAAAGTAATGCCATCCTCCTAGTGACCCAAGGTCACAATTTCAGTGCCATCTCTGATTCTTTACATTCCCTCACCCCACATAGCTAATCTAAGAGCTATTATAAAATTTTATCACCTCTATTTTCACAATATATCCTTGTTTGTGTCCTTTCTATTCACTCACTCAGACACAACTAGAGCTCAGTCTCTCATCACCTGGACTATTTCAATAGCCTTCTAAATGGGACATTTGCCTCAAGTGTCTCCCCACTCCAATCTAATCTCCTCTAAGCTGCAAAGGTGATTTCTGTAAAGCACAGCTCAGACTATGTCATCTCCCTATTCAATAAATTCCAGTGGTTCCCTATTAACTCTAGGATCAAATATAAAGTCCTATGTTTGGCATTTAAATCGTGAACTCCTTGAGGGCAAAAACTATCTTCTACTCCTTTTTTTATCCCAAATGCTTACCACAGTGCCTGGCACATAGTGGTTGCTTAATGTTTATTGACTAACCCACTGACTCATTTAATGCCATTCACAACCTGGCTCCATACTACTATCCTACTCTTCTATGTTTTACTCCCATTCAGGTACTCCCCACACTCTAGGTTACAGCTATAATGACTTCATACATCCTGTTCCTCAAACACAATTCTCTATATCCCAACTCCATGCCTTTGAATTGGCTGTCCCCCTGTCTGAGGCAGTTATATAAAGCTTCTTGATTCATGCCTTCCTCCTACAGAATTCTCCCAAATTATATTCTCTTAAAAGGACAATGCCTTGTCTGTGCCATGTGTATTCCATCTACTAGTTACAACATGGTAGATATATGCCATATATCCTAAAATATGAACAGCACCTTTCTCAGTCATATACATCGCCCATATCTGCAGAGAAGGTAGCAAACATCAGCTAAAACACAAAAAAAGAACTGAAAATTGATGTCAGAAAACTTTGTTCCTGCCAGGAAAATAATAACAACAACAGTGAGTTTCCTTGGTCCTAGATTTTATTTCTTGGGGCTTACACTATTCCAATAGCCTTTTCCCTGGTCCCTCTGACTCTAAGCTCTCCTCTAGATCTAGCTCACACATTACTACTATATTATTCTCCATAAAACACTACTGCCATTGTATCATTCATTTCCTTGTTAGAAAGACTTCAATGCCTATCACATCAAGTCCAAATTCCTTAGCCTAGAATTCAAGGCCTTTGAATAACTATATTTCAACCTACTTTTCCAGGCTTGTCTTCTTGAATAAATTATAGTCATCTTGAGCCAAATGCCATTCTTAGGTAATGCATGTCATCTCCTACTTCTTGAGTTTTATTCTCCACTTTCCCTATCTGGAATATCTTCATGCTCTCCCATTCTTTGCCTACAAAGATGTCAGTTCCCCATGAAGCTTTCATTGATTGTCTCAGCCAGTCAAAAAAGATCTCTCCTCTCCTTTTAAATCCTGTAGCACTTTATAATGATCATAAAATATCTAGTGGACTTTTTTGTGTACAAATCTTACATCCTCCCCTATTAGGATGTAAGATGTTTGAAGACAGGGATTTTATAACATACAACTTGGTATCCCTTGTATCATCTATTACATTTCCTGTATTTTAAACCAGTCAACTTAGCTGAAGCATCAAGATACCCTAAGGAGGGAGTATGTGTCTATGCAGTCAAACTACTGTCATCAATTTGACTACTTCCTTTTCTGAGACCTCAGTGGAAACAGCCTGGGGGAGGGGGGCCAGAGGAGGTCTAGAAATAATTTCCTCTTCTTCTAACCTTGACCCTGCAGCTATTACTGAGGGAAGCAATCACTGTGAAATAAAGGTTCATCTTCCTTACCATCATCAGCACCAAATGATGACTATTCCCCAGTGATGAATGACTGTATAAAGTATTTATTAAGTCCTAAGTGTGGAAGGTGAAAGATGAAATGACTCTGGAAAACAAAGTTTTGAGCTTCTGAGCATATTGATTTATTAAGCCATGCATGCCAATTGTATAACAAATCGGGTCCAGGCCTTTTCACCTTTGATACTAGACCTTAAATCCAGGGAGAGAAAGATTTTTATGCTTTGAAAACAATTAATCACATAAGACCAATTAATTAAAAGAAAACAAGTAACAGGGTATAAACCAGGATACAAAATTAGATAATCTGATTTCTAATTGGAGAAAAGATGAGAGACTTTCCAAGTTGGGAGGGAGAGAGCAAACAGATTTGATTCCCTGAAATAAGAAAAAAGGGTATTACATTCCCTTCAGGTGTCTGTATTCAATCAAAGATACATGGGAACAATAACTGATTAATTAACTAGTACAGGGCCAGTTTTCATATAAGACAGATGGGTTGCTTGAGATGTATAATTATGAGGGGCAACTAGGTGGCCCAGTGAGTAGAGCACCAGCCCTGGAGTCAGGAGGACCTGAGTTCCTGAGTTCAAATGTGACCTCAGACACTTGATACATTTACTAACTGTGTGACCTTGGGCAAGTCACTTAACCTCAATTGCCTTGCCTTCTCCCCTCAAACAAAGAGATGTATAATTACAGGAAAACTTCTTTTATAGTCTTCAGATCTCACTGGGTTTCTGGTCAGCATAACCTAGGTCCTTACTTAGCTAAGGGTCTCTAAGCATCAGGTGGAGGTGACCCAGCTTCCCAGCCACACAGGGGTAGGTTCAAACAGTGCAATAAAGTTTTCTCACAATTTCCATATTTGAATAAGATTTTCTCGGAAGACAGATATTGAACTAGACCCATAACTGAATAGAAAAGAAAGTAAGTAAGCTCCAGAATTGAGTCACAAGATGAAGTGTGGCTCACTCAATTCCCACTACTACTTGCTCTTTTAATTCCCTCATTAGTACATCAAACCACTAAGTTCTAGAGTTACAAACAGAAAAGTAAGAAAGCCCCTATTTTCAAGGAGGTCACATTCTAATGGGGGAGACAACATATATGGAAGGTTTCAGCTGCAATTCAGATGCAAAAGTGTCATGGTTCTTAGTGAGCAGTAGCAAAGCAGATGATAATGCTTCTTTAATGGCATTTTCACTGATAAAATCATCTGTTTCTGATGCTGAATAATTTGAATGTCAAGGACTTTGGTGGTGAGAACTTTCTTCTGTCTTCAATATATTTGGCTATGGTACCTGTAAGAGCAGTTTCCAGGCTGCATATCTATAGGAGTTGGTTCCCAAAATGATGATTATGTGCACTGGGATGAAAGCATTGCTAGGCACTTAAGTTCAGAGTCCTGAGCTGTCTCCATCAGGGTCTGAGGGGAGATAGTAGTCAATGTGGTGGTGTTGATGGTTCAACTTGCCTGACATATGTTATCTCCCATCTCTCTTTCTAAGTTCCCTATTGCTTCAGCTAGGCTGATCCACCTGGCCTGTAAATGGCAGTTGATTGGCAATCAGCAGAGTTGGTTGGTACACTCTTCATAGGTGTTACTTACCTGGATGAAGACTATGAGGACTAGCCTGGAAGCAGGACCAGTGTCATGAGGGCTGTTGCCCCTCTCAGTGCTTGTGTGATCATCTTCCTATTAGTGGCAGGTTAGCATTTGTTGCCAGTTATGATGAGGAATGTTATGTACAATGATTTCTCCCTTCAATGATGACTTCAGTGACTGCGCTGGAAGCAGATTTGCTGGATTGGAGGACATTTTTATCCACAAAGCTCCAAGACTCTGTGTCCTGGGATGTCTCTATCAGTATCTGAGTGGAAATTATGGTTAAGTCAGTGGTGGTGGTGGTAATGTTGGTTGTTCAATTTGTCTGGCACACTCTGCCTTCCATCCCCCCTTCAGGGTGTCTTGCTGCTCCAGCAAGGCTGATTTGCCTTCCCCATAAGTGGAAGACTGATCAGAAGGTAAGACCAAGAGCTTTGAGGAAGCAAAACTCTCCCACCTCCCAGATCATCAGTGCTGCTTCTAGCCCAACTTTGAAGCCATTATCCTGGGAAACAAGCCCTGGAGACATTCAACCCAACACCTGCTTCTAGGGGTGCTGCATCACCTTTCTGTTTAGCAGTTACAGCACATGATGACCTATAAAAGAAAGTTCTTGCCACCAAAGACCTTGGCACTGTCAAATGGTTCAATGTAAGAGGTGATTTTTCCAGTGGAAATGCCATTAAGGAAGATGCATTGCCATCTGCTTTTTAGCTGCACCCTGAGGATCACAGATTTCCATCTAACTTATAGCTGAAACCACCTATTTGTGTGGTCTCCCTCAGGAGAATGTGAACTTCTTAAGAGCAGAGACTGTTGTACTTCTCTGTTGGTATCCCTGTTGATTTGCATTTTCATTCATTCATGTATTCATTCATCTGTATACTGTAGTAGTAGCTCAATAATTACTTATTGAATGAACAAATTTCTTCATCAGTAAACCATTTATAATATTATGTTTTATTATTATATTTTCAAAACAAATAAAATCGAAACCACAGATACAATCTGATGGCATAGCAATGGAATTCTTTTTTTTCCTCAAAATTTGCAAACTCAAGTTTTCAGAATTGACTTTCAGTATCAGGTATATTTTGTGATTTATTTTTATTTATTTGTATTTTGGCTTTGGGGTTGGTATTATTTGTTCATTTCTAACACTAAAAAGAAGTCCCCTGGCTACTGCATGAATTGACTTAGGAATGTGTTTTGAAAAAAAGTTTTTCTACTTGTATCCCCAACATATTTTCTGAACCTACCCATATTTCAACCATTTCTGCATCTGTTTCTGGCATTATAATCTAGGATTGTATTTATAAATATGTATAAACATGAATACTATTCTCCAGGAGAATTTGTTCATTCGTAAAGAATTATTTGAGGGACTTAGAAATAGATGTTGTTTATTGAAAAATAAACTTTTCCCCAAGTGCAGTTAGAAAGTGACACCAATAGAAAATGACTGTGTCCTTTCATTTTTGTTGACATTTAAAGGACTGTTTTTCTTTTGGTGACCCCCTAAGGGCCTCCATCCTGCAGATTCATGAACCTTCATCAAAAGGCCTTATCACTTAGTGTCTACCACCAAGAATAGCATTATCACATATAAAATCAGGCTGAACAAAACTAGCAAGGACCCAAAGGCATGATAAATTCAGAGCATTCTTAAATATTTAAAGTTCAAAACAATGTTTTCATTCTTGGCTTTAAGCATGCATTTTTATAGTTTCCAATTTAGTACTCACTTTTACAGCTGGCCCAAACAGGAGTCTATGGAGAAATTCCCACAGGTGCAATTGAGGTAAAAATGTTATCCAGAGCTATAGTGGTTAATTCTTTATGTCCGACCAAAATGTTCTGGGCTCCAGGCTGAGTGTTTGGATTTAACCATGGAAAAGATCTACAAAAAGAAGTGGTAAATGGGAGGCAGAGAAGACACTGTAACAACATAAATAAATAAACAAAAGAACTGAATTTTTTTAAATTTAGAATCACAGAATTTTGGAGTTAGAAGGGACTGTAGAGATCACTCAGTCATAGGAAGCCAGGACCAAAAATTAGAAGGGATCTTCCAGTCATAGGTATACAAAGCCAAAAGCTAAAAAGGGGGCTTAGAGATTCACTAAACCAGCACACTTATCTTACAGATGAGAGAAGAGAGGCCCAGAAGGGTTAAGTAGCTTGCTCCTTTGATCCCACATCAAGTTAGAGTCAGAGCCATGACTATAACCTGAGCCTCTTGCCTCTAAGTCAGGTGCCCTTTCTATGCTATCATACTGCTTCTGATTTGGTATGTATAATAAAGGCATAAAATATGTAGATGCCAATATTTATATACTGATTACAACTTAAGTTTCATGGGATAATAAACATTTTATCTGAAGTAAATTTGTTATATGATGACTCAGTAGAAGACTGCATCAGAGATATCTGATGTTTACATGAAAATAGACTAATTTCTAGTGAAAAAAAATTCACAAGGAGATACTAATTCATGCATACCAGCAAATTAAAGGACTTCAGTGTCCCCTGTTGAAAAAATAGATAAAACATGGAATAGCAGAAACATTGCAAGATGTTATCATTTGGCAGTAATGCAACAATAAGAAAATTCATTCAAATTTAGCGAAATATTTTAAAATCATTGTTATATTGTGTTGTGTATATCTTGACTTTAACATACTGATTCCATGCTATGTATCAATAGTCAATATATTGAATTCCCATCATCCTGGAATATGCAAAAAATAAGAAAAAACAAGTGACCTGAAGAATGAGAACACAACCCCATTGCCAACTTTGTAATGGAACAATGTGTAAAGTTTACTCAGTTTGTAAGAAGTTAGATTATTTATAAAAGCTCTCATGAGAGACTTTCCTTTAACTTGTTCATTTCAGAATGTGTTTTGCAATGAAATCTGAAAAATGAGGGACCCTGAAGTAATAAATGAACAGTTTTCAAATGTGCAAAACACTTCCATTATGAAAATGAAATTCCTAAATGAAATCCAATGAAGCTCTGAGTTTAATAAAAATCCAACAATAGCTTCAGCTTAACAATAAAGGAATCATATGGAATGATGAATAGGCAGCATAGAATGGTTTTCATCTACATATCATATGTAGTATCAATTCTCTTGGGGGGCTAACATTCTGTTTCTTAACAATAATGATTTTTTTAAATAGCCAAACCTTGTGTGTGCATAAAACCTCCTTTCCATGTTGAAGAAAGCACTTAAAGTATAATTTTTCATTTCTCTCCATAGCACCCACAGGATTAGATAGGAGTCAGGTACAATATTATCTCTTCTTCCCTTCCCACCCTATTTTTCTGAAAGGAAAATTTTGTCAGAGAAAAGCTAAGTGGCTGATCTGAGTCTTATAGTTTGCCATTGCCGGAGTGAAGATTAGGATCCAAGATTTTGAACCCCCTTGTTCTTTTTCTAACACGTATATTGAGACAGAAGGAATTCCAAGGTACTAGAATAATGATAACAGAAATAACAGTAGTCACAACATGTTGAATAGGAATTAGCCTGCCTCTTGTGGGAAATGCCTAACACTACTGCACCATCATAATTACAATGATTTTGGATGTTTCTGCCTGTGATCCTCCTGTCAGATTCCCTACCCCCAATGTGTAATAGGATCTCCATGCTATTTAAAATAAGAGAAACAGAGGAACAACTTGAAATGGGTAGTAGTAAAATAGGTAAGAGATGTGTAAACCTTTAACATGACAGTCCATTTATTGCTACAACACTGTTCTGGGCAAACTCTATCCCACAAAACACTGTTGCATATAGCTATGGGAACTCTCAAGGAGCACAACTTTAGCAGCCACTCAAAAGGAATAAAAATTCTTTCAAGATTCCACAGCTCACCTTGACCTACATATCTAACACTGGAACTATAGCTAGCAATTTATGGATCTGGGATATTTGGCAAAGGAATAATTTTATCTGAGTTGTAGCTGCCAAGGAGAAAGGAATTTTGTAATGTTACCCCTCCCATGGCAATCTGTCAGTCACAAAACCATTAAAAACATTCCCTCCAGAATTAGTTGGCACACATGTTTCATCCACATACAAGACCAGCCTTTAGCACAATGCCTGGCATGTAATAGGCACTTAATAAATGTTTATTGACTGACTGGCTTAACCAGTATCAGTCCAGTGTCAGTAGAGACACACACATTGCTGTTGCTGCCAAAAAATGAATCCAAATCAAAATTATTGCTTATCTCCAGTAATTCACATGCCAATATAATAGTCTACAAATGGAAAAGGATATCATACAGAGAGCAATGGAAAGCTGCTTTATGAGTATGAGCAAACCACAACATATAATAAATAAGGAATTTCAAAGAAGAAGCAAGAGTAAAAAGTTCCATGTGGAAATATAGGAAAGATAAATAAAAAAGCCTAGTCAGGTGGTAAGGGCAATAGATGACAGGAGGAACAGGTCTAGTGATCCACTGTCATCTTTGTGAAGTTAGAATAGTCTACGGTATGGTGGGTAGACACCTGGCCACAAACTTATAAAGGACATGAACAAGAACCATCTCCTAGGATAGTCAAGTATGGATGAATATCACTTTGCATCATGAGAAGAAATGTGAAAATCAATGAGATCACTGTTCCGTTTGAGCAATGTATTGACTATTTCTGTGACACTAAAATGAAACATAGAACGTCAGATGTAGGGGAAGCTTCATCAGCCAACTAGTCTAATCAGGAATTGAAATAAGAGTCAAGAGTTTAAGCATTGGCTTGAATACCTTCAGAGAGGGACAGCCCACTGTTACCCAAGCAGTACACTGTGGGATGGATGGTTCTAAATGTTAGAATGTAGCATGTTATCCATGGGGCAGCTATAGAATATACCAGGAACGTGCTTCTGTGAAAGAGATCTGGTACATATGTGGACAATCTATGTAGACCTACCATGTGGTTGGGAGCAGCCTATTTTCATGACCTATACAGCTGGAACTGCCTGAGTCTTTAAATCTACTTCATTAAGGCACAGTTGCTCTCTCTCTTCCTGAAGCACCTTATCATAAAGAAAGTGTTAACTCACAGCAGCTATTGAATGATTACCACGAAGTAAAGGTCAGGGGCCTGACAGCCTTCCACCTCTTCCCTGTGGCCCTGATAAATGAGCTTAGAATCTTGTTCTTGTTTTGTTTGTCCTTTTCAGTTCTAGGTGAAGTGAATAGAAGCTCAATTCATGAAGCCAAGGATTCCAGGCCAGATGTTACAGAGAGCTCAAAAAGGAAGACCCGAGAAGTTAGGGTCCTAGGATGCAAATCTGGGGGGAACTTTGGACTTGTAACTTGGTGTTACTGATGGTATATAGCATTTGAGTTTAAGCTGTGAATCTAATTCCTTTCCCCTTCCCAGAAACTGAAGTGATATAGGGAGGAATTTGCTCCTAAAGTATTGGGTGAAAATTTTGCATGCTTGCCCTTGTTATATCTTTGAAATAAATATTCATTTGTAAAAGCTAATCTGACTGTGAAGTGCTTAAATGTAAGCGGGATGGTTGGACCCCTAGAGTTTGGGGAATACAATCACTGGGGGCTTGAGGCAAGGGCAGCAATAAGAGATGCCCCAATCCCCTAACCCTGGGAGAAGGTTGAAATGTAACACACCTGACCTTCAGACAGAGGGAATTAGAGTAATTGTTCTTATGTGGCAAAAGTCACTAGCAGCTGGGATAAGCAAAAAAGGGTATAGAAGGCTATAGAAGGTGGCTTTTGAGCTGAGTTAGATGGAAGCTAAGGATTCTAAGAAGTGGAGGGGAAGGGAAGAGCATTGTAGGCATGGGTGACAGTCTGTGCTTCCGATTCTCCAGACTTTTTCACTGCTACTCAGCTGCTGTCTGTCCCGAGAACTTCCCTCCGTTCCTGGGGACATGTCATACTAGAACATTCCTCCTGCCATCCTCTTTTTCCCTTCAGTGAACTTCTTTCTTATTTTGTAGAGAGCTGTACCAACTTTCCTTCCTGACTATGCTTCTGACTCTCCAGACTTTGCAAATTTGTCACCCACATGGGTACCTTTTCTCCTTCTCCCCAACTTTTCAGCTCCTTGTTTATATACCGTCTTCACCCATTAAACTCCTTGAGGGAAGGGAACATATTTCTTTTTTCTGTATTTCTATTCCCAGAACTTAGCAAAGTGTCTGAACATCGTAACAACTTAATAAATGTTTGTTGCTTGCTTGCCTGCCTGCCTGCCTGCCTGCCAAAGGCACAGAGAAGGGTCACTGAGTGTTATAATAACAGCGCATAGGCCAGCATGGCTGAACAAAGGAATACTTAGAGAGGTGTGATGTGTCAGGAGATTAGAAAGTTAGGCAGGAATCAGTCATGAAGGGCATTAAATATTTTAGTAAGAGGAGTTTATATCCTAGAGGTAATATGGAGTCTCTGAAGTTTATTGAGTAGGTGAGAAAACATGTCAGACCTGTAGATTAGGAAAATCACTTTGACTTCTATGTAGAGGATAGGCTGCAAGAGTAGATTGCAATTAAGAGGTTATTGTAGATGTCCACATACGAGGTGATAAGAGACTGAATAAGCAGTGTCTGTGTGAGCAAAAAGATGGTTATGTATTTGAAAGATGTGGAGAAATAAATGACAAGATTTGGCAACAGAGTGGCTATGTGAGATGAAAAAGAGTGAGAAATTATAGATACATTTGTGAACCTGAGTAACAGGAAGGACAGAGTTACCCTTTGCCATAATGGGGACATTTGGAATAGGGAGAGAATTTGGGGGAAGGGGGGAAATAATGGGTTATAATAATGGGAATAATGTAAATAATGGGAAATATTGGGATATTCATAAGACAAAATTAATCTTGAAAAAGGAGAGGTTTGGATTCTTAATGCAGCCCAAGCTCTCATTGGTGTTTTGGGCTACCATATCACACTACTGACTCACATTGAGTTTATAGTCCACTAAAAGCTCTAGATATTGTTTCTACAAAATATTAACTAGCTATTCCCTGTACCCCCCACCCAATCTTGTACTTGTGATAATTGAGTTCTTGAACCTGAATGTGACTTAGATAGATGATTATTGGATTTGTTTTTATCAGATCCAAGAAAATATTCTGGCCCATTAACATTGCTTTGGATCCTGATTGTCATCCAATATATTGGCTATCCTTTCTATCATTATGTCATCTGCAAAATTTTTTTAAGAATTATATCTATGTGCATTTCCAATAAGATTGGGGTGAAACAAGGATGTCCATTATCACCCCTATTGTTCAATATGGTACTAGAAATGTTAGCTTTAGCAAAAAGAAAAGAAAAAGAAATTGAAGGAATTAGAATAGGCAAAGAAGAAACTAAGTTATCACTCTTTGCAGATGCTATGATGATATACTTAGAGAATCTTAAAGAATCAAGTAAAAAACTACTTGAAATAATAAATAACTTTAGCAAAGTTGCAGGATATAAAATAAACCCACATGAATCCACAGCATTCCTATATAATACTAACAAAGCCCAACACAAGAGATAGAAACAGAAATTCCATTTAAAGTTACTGTAGACACTATAAAATATTTGGGAGTTGATCTGCCAAGACAAACCCAGGAACTATATGAACACAATTACAAAACACTTCTCTCACAAATAAAGTCAGATTTAATAAACGGAAAAACATCAGTTGCTCACGGTTAGGCCAAGCTAATATAATAAAAATGAAAATTTTACCTAAATTAATCTACTTGTTCAGGGCCATGCCAATAAAACTACCAAAAAATTATGTTATAAAGCTAGATAAAACAATAACAAATTCATCTGGCAGAACAAAAGATCTATAATATCACAGGAATTAATGAAAAGAAATACTAGGGAAGGAGGCCTGGTCATACCAGATATTAAACTGTATTATAAAGCAGCAGTCATCAAAGCCACTTGGTACTGGCTAAGAAATAGAGTGGTGGATCAGTGGAATAGGTTACGTACACAAGACACAGTACTCAATGAATATAGTAATCCACTCTTTGATATACCCAAAGAGTGCAGCTTCTGGGATAAGAATTCACTATTTCACAAAAACTGCTGGCAAAACCAGAAAATAGTATGGCAGAAATTGGGCATGGATCAATATCTTCCTCCATATACCAAAATAAAGTTAAAATGGCTTCATAACTTAGACATAAAGGCTGATACTATAAGCAATTTGGGAGAGAAGGGAATAGTTTACCTGTCAGACTTTTAGAGAAGCGAAGAACTTATGACTAAAAAAGAGATAGAGAGCATTGCAAAATGCAAAATGGATAACTTTGATTACAGTAAATTGAAAAGTTTTGTACAAAGCCAATACAACCAAAATTAGGAGGGAAGCAGAAAATTGGGAAAGAATTTTTACAACCAGCATCTCTGACAAAGGTCTCATCTCTAAAATATAAAAGGAAGTGAGACAAATTTATAAGAATGCAAGTCATTCCCCAATTGAAAAATGGTCAAAGGATATGAACAGGCAGTTTTCAGGGGAAGAAATTAAAGCTATCTATAGTCATATAAAAATGCTCTACATCACTATTGGTTAGAGAAATCCAAATCGAAACAACTCTCAAGTACCACATCTCTCCTGTCAGATTGGCTAACATGACAAAAACAGGAAAATAATAAATACTGGAGAAGATGTGGGAAAATTGAACACTACTGAATTGTTGGTGGAGATGCGAACTGATCCAACCATTCTGGAGGGCAATTTGGAACTATGCCCAAAAGACTATAAAAGTGTGCATACCCCTAGACCCAACAATGTCACTTCTAGGGCTGTATCCCAAAGAGATCATATAAGGACCCATATGTACAAAAATATTTATAGCAGCCCTTTTTGTGATGGCAAAGAATTGGAAATCAAGGAGATGCCTATCAATTGGGGAATGGCTAAACAAATTGTGCTATATGAATGTAATGGAATACTATTGTGCTATAAGAGATGAGGAGCAAATGGACTTCATAAGAACCTGGAGAGTCTTACATGATCTGATGATGAGTGAAGGGAGCAGAACCAGGAGAACACTGTACACAACCACAGACACATAGCTTCTGTGATGACTTTGATAGACTTGGCTCTTCTCAACAATGTAACGTTCTAAGACAGCTCCAAAAGACTGATGATGGAAAAGGCTATCCACATCCAGAGAAAGAATTACAGAATCTGAATGCAGATTGAAGCAAACTGCTTGCTCTCTTTTTTATTTTATTTTATTAATGGTTTTGTTACATCTTTCTCATGGTTCATTTCACTGATTATCATCCTTCTTTACAATTTGATTACTGGGAAAAGAGTTTAATGTGAAGGTATATGTAAAACCTATATTAGATTACATGCCATCTTGGGAGGGGGAAGGGGAAGAAGAAGGAGGATGAGAAAATTTGGAACTCAAAAACTTGTGGAACTGAGAGTTGTAACTAAAAAAAAAAGTAATTATTTAAAAAAGAAATGATGTGCTGTGTAATTTCAGAAAAACATGGGAAGGCATATTTTAACTCACACAATGTAAAGTGAGAAGAACCACTGCACACAGTAACAGCAATAATATAAGGATGATAAATTGTGAAAGATGTACCTACTCATACCAAGATAATGATTCAAGAAAATTCCAAAGGACCCATGATGAAAAATGCTATCCACCTTCAGAGAGAGTCCTGATAAACTCTGAGTGCAGACTGAAGAATTGTTTTTTTAACTTTGTTTCTTGCTCATTTTTGCAACAATATTAATAAAATGTTTTATATGACATAAAAAAGAATGACATCTATGTCTTTATCCATTCATTAAGTTAAAAAAGTTAAAGGTCACAAAGCCATGAAGAAATCATACAGCACTCAACTAGATGCTACTTAGAAGCTGACATGGAAACATGAATAATCCCACTTACATTTGGATATTTTATAGGCCAACCTTCATGACAGTTCCAAATGCCTTTGGTAAGCATTTATACCCATTTTATTCTTCACTTGATATTAAAAATTAAAGACTGCTTTAAAAAGTTGAATGTGTTGTCATATCTATTAAGGAACCATTTGTGATCTTATCATATACATAGAATACAAATAGTTGAAAGAGAACTTTTGAGACTTTTTGTGTCAAATCAAATATTCATATATATATATAGACAGATATTGATATGTGTGTACATATATATACACATACGCACATGTAGTCATGTATAAAACACAGTAAAGTTGTGTATGTGCTATGTCTATGAGTTATGCGACAGTAAATATGGGGTTTGCTCTAGACTGTTTTTTGTGATGAAAGGTTTCACATTCCCTTAAATTTTCATCAGAGATGTTCACCATACATATGTAAATTATTCTGATAAAGTTTTTTTGTTTTGTTTTAGAAATGAGAAAACAAATATACCGGTTGGTAGCTTTTTTTAATGTACTTTCAATCACCCTTTTTTTCAATAGGAATGACAGCTATAACTTTTCCCCATTTGTCTGGTATCTTCCACCATCTCAGGTATCTTGAGAAATAGTGCCATTGAAATTATGTTACCTTCAGAAAGGCCTTCCTCTATGTGTATTTGGCATGGTCCTGTGTCTTCCTATCTTTTTTTCCTTATAACTAACTTCTACCTCCCTATGAAATATACTAAGGACTGAGATATTAAAATCTAAACACGGTGACTTCACTGTCATGAAGGAAAAAATAGTTCATGATGGAAATGTTAATCAAATTTTCCCGTTATTCATCTGTTTATTGCTCCCCTTCCAGTTTCAGCCTTAAATATTCTTGTGATGGCTTTATTTTAATTTCATGCCATGCTTTCTGAGACCTCATTTCCCCTTGCATTATTTCCTTCTGTTTTAAAAGATGATACTACTCATCATCATCCACCATCTTGACTAGATTTAGAACATAATTTTGTATTCTGGATCAATGTTTTCTTTGGATTCCATAATTCATTGCTTCAGAGAAAGATTGAGTGTTTGCTTACAGAAAAAAAATTGTAGCCCTTTTTCACCTCCTCAGTAGGGTAAAAATAACTGAAAAAAAATGTTGCCGTAGCATGCCATGTCTTCTGCTATTATTATTATTTCCTTTTCATACTGACTTAGATTTTCGATTAGTTAAATTTCTTTAAGATGTGACCATAGTTCATGTCTATATCCGTTTCATTATCTACTTTCCATTTTGGCAGCTGGAACTTATTTATATAGGTTATTCTAAAACTATTTCAGAGCAGCTATGTGGATAGATTGTTGGCCTGGATTCAGGAAGACTCATCTTCCTGAGTTCAAATCTGGCCTTAAACATTTACTAGTTGTCTAACCCTGGGCAAGTCACTTAACCCCATTTGCCTCAGTTTCCTCATCTGTAATATGAGCTGGGGAAGGAAATGGCAAACCACTCCAGTATCTTTGCCAAGAAAACCACAAATGGGATTATGAAGAATTAGATATGACTGAAAGCAACTGAAAAAACATTATCATCGCATGCTATATCTTCCGCTATTATTTTTTTTCTTTTTATACTGACTCAGATTTTGGGTCTAATAAGTTTATGTATTATCTGACTATATTTTGAAAACTAATTGAACCAGAAATCCAGGAAGAACAAGAATCAGGAGGACCAATTAAAAGGCCATTGTAATAGTTTAATTGAGAGGTACTAAGGACCTGAATGACAGTTAGAGGTAGGTGGGTGGTACAATGGATAAAGTGCTGGGGTCTGAAGTCAGGAAAACTTGAATTAAAATCCAACCTCTGACATTTTCTAGCTGTGTGCATCAGGGCAAATCACTTAACCTCTGTCTGCCTTATTATCCTCAATTGCAAAATAAGGATAATTATCCTACCTTACATGGTTGTTGTGAGAATCAAATGAGAAAATATTCGGAAAACACTTAACATAGTACCTGGAATATAGAAAGCACTAAATAAATACTTGTTTCTTTCTTGCTCCCTCTGGAATTATAAAAGAATTAACCTAAATTGTCAGTTCATCAGAGGTCATTCCCTCAGCTTTCACTGCCTACATGTCATTTCCCTGCACTTTATCTGGAGAGTAGTAGAGGCAAGCTTTTCTCTATATCTCCTGAAATTACTTGAATGCCAACCGAAGACACAGATTACCCATAGATTGTCCCTCCTCAAAGGAACCCACCTCTTGTTCTTGCCATACATCTCTGAAGATATTCTGCCCATATAATTCTTTCCTAATAATGCTGCAGTGTGTTTTAATTCCCAATGTTTTTCTTCCTCATCTTTTGACTTTCCCACAATTTCCTTCCCTCAGATACTACAGTTTTTCATGATTTCATACATTTAGGTTCACTTGAAGGATATTAGTATTAAATGTTTATAAATGTTCCATAAATTTTATTCTTCTTGATAAATTCTGTCTTCTAGGTGGTACAGTGGATAAAGCATTAGGCATGGAGTCAGACAGATCTGTATTCAGATCCTGTCAGGATCACACTTACTAGCTGTGTGACCTCAGGCAAGTAATTTAGCCTCTCTCTGCATTAATTTTTTCAACTATAAAATGGCAATAAAAATAATGCCTTCCTCCCAGGTTTGTTGTGAGGTTCAAATTACATAATATTTGTAAAGTGCTTAGCATACTGCCTGGCACATTTTAAATGCTTAGTAATGATTATTCCTTCCCTCTTTGTTCCCTCTGTTTTTCCCATCTGTCATAAATCCTACAGGAATAACTATGCCACATAGAACTGAGTGCCATTTTGTATGTTTCTCTGTTTGATGGGTTGCCATCACCAAATAATTCATCCCCAGTGATTAGCCTGGTCATGAAAAGTCTCCATATTGGACTAGATTTGCAAATGAACTACACACAGCCCATCACAAGTACTGTTATGAGATTATTAACCTTTATTGATTTTGCTCTTCTTTTTTCTTTTCTTTTTCTCTTTGTTTAGTATTTTATTTTTCACCAGTTACATGTAAAAAAATTTAACATTTCTTTTTAAAACTTTTGAGTTCCAAATTCTCTCCCATCCTCACCACCCACCCCCATTAAGAAGGCAAGCAATTCAAAATAGGTTATACCTGTTTAGTCATGCAAAACATATCTACAATAGTCATGTTATGAAAGAAAACAGACAAGAAAAAAAAACTCAACAAAAATTTAAAAAGCAAAAAAAGTATGCTTCAATCTGTGCTCAGACACCATCAGTTCTTTCTCTGGGAATGGATAGCATTTATTATCATAAAACCTTCAGAGTTGTCTTAGATCATTGTATTGCTGAGAATAACTAAGTCATCCATGGCTGATCATCTTACAATATTGCTATACACAGTACATTTCACTTTACATCAGCCCATCCAAGTCTTTCCAGGATTCTCTGAGAGCATCCTACTTATTATTTCTTAGAGTACAATAACATTCTATCATGATAACCTAATACAACTTGTTCAACCACTCCCCAATTGATGAGCATCCCCTCAACTTCTAATTCTTTACCCCCCAGAAAAGAGCTGCTATAAACACTTTTGTACATATGGGTTCTTGTCTTTCTTGTTTTTATCTCTTTTGGGATACACATCTAGTAGTGATATTGCTGATCAAAGGGTACGCATCGCTTTGATGCCCTTTTGGCATAGTTCCAGATTGCTCTACAAAGTGGTCAAATCAGCTCACAACTCCACCAACAGCGCATCAGTACATTAAAGTCTCATTTTTCCCATATCCCCTCCAACATTTTTCAATTACCTTTTCTGCCCTATTAGCCAATCTAATAGGCATGAGGTAGTACCTCAGAATTGTTTTAATTTGCATTTCTCCAATTAATACTGAGTTAGAGTATTTTTAATATGGCTATAGATAGCTTTCATTATTTCATCTGAAAACTGATCATATAATTTGACCATTTATCAATTGGGAAATGGCTCTTATTTTTATAAATTTAACTCAGTTCTCCATATGTTGGAGAAATGAGGCCTTTATCAGAGAAACTTGCTTCAAAAACTTTTTCACAGTTACTATTACTAATTGTATTTTCCTCCATATTGTTCTTCCCTGTTTATTCTATTCTCTCTCTCCTTTCACTGTGTCTCTCCTGAAAGGTGTTTTGCTTCTAACTACCCCCTCTGCCAATCTGCCCTCTCTTCTTTGACCTCCCCATTCTCTTGTGCCCTTCCCCTCCTTTCTTGTAAGGGAAGTGAGATACATTTCTGTATTCAATTGAGTGTGTATCTTATTCCCTCTTTGAGCCAATTATGATCAGAATAAGGTTAACTCACTCCCATTCAGCTGCCCCCCTCTTCTCCTCCACTGTAAAATCTTCTTTCTGGCCTCTTTTATGTGAGATAATTTACTCCATTCTACCTCTCCCTTTCTCTTTCTCCCAACCCATTCCTCTCTCATCCCTTAATTTTATTTTTTAAATAGCATACTTTCATATTCAAATTACACCTGTACCCTCTGTCTCTATATATGCCTTCTACCTACCCTAATAATGAGAAAGGTCTTATGAGTTACAAATATCATCTTCCAATATAGGAATGTAAACAGTTTTAACTCATTAAGTCCCTTATGATTTCCCTTTCCTGTTTACCTTTTAATGGTTCTCTTGAGTCTTGTATTTGAAAGTCAAATTTTCTGATCACCTCTGGTCTTTCCATCAATAATGCTTTCAAGTCCTCTATCTTGTTAAATATCTATTTTTCCCCTTAAGATTATACTCAGGTTTTCTGGGAAGGTGATTCTTGGTTTTAATTCTAGTTCCTTTGCCCTCATATTCCAAGCACACTGATCCTTTAAGGTAGAAGCTGCTAAGTCTTGTGTTGTCCTGATTGTGGTTCCTCATTACTTGAATTGTTTCTTTCTGACTGCTTGCAACATTTACTCCTTGACCTGGGAGCTCTGGAATTTGGCTATAATATTCCTCACAGTTTTCAATTTGGGATCTCTTTCAGGAGGTGATTAGTGGATTCTTTCAATTTCTATTTTACCCTCTGATTCTAGATGGTCAGGGCAGTTTTTCTTGATAATTTCTTGAAAGATGACGTCTAGGCTCTTTTTTATCATGGTTTTCAGGTAGTCCAATAATTTTTAAATCCTCTCTCCTGGATCTGTTTTCCAGGTCAGTTATTTTTTTTCCAATGAGACATTTCACTTTGTCTTCTCTTTTTTTCATTCTTTGGTTTTATTTTATAATTTCTTGATTTTGCATAAAGTCATTAGCTTCCATTTGCTGCATTCTAATTTTTAAGGAATTATTTTCTTCAGTGAGCTTTTGGACCTCCTTTTCCATTTGGCCAATTCTGCATACTTTTCCTCATTGGCTTTTTGGACCTCTTTTACCATTTGACTTAGTCTGTTTTTAAGGTTTTATTTTCTTTAGTATTTTTGTGTCTCCTTTACCAAGCTGTTGACTTGTTTTTCTTGCATCATTCTCATTTCCCCTCCCAATTTTTTCTTTACCTCTCTTGCTTGATTTTTAAAATCCTTTCTGAGCTCTTCCTTTCCTAAGACCAATTCCTATTTTTTGTGGAGGCTTTGGATTTGTTGTCTCCTTCTGAGTGTATGTTTTGATCTTCCTTGTCACCATAGTAACTTTCAACAGTCAGATTTTTCCATGTTTTGCTCATTTTCTGAGCCTATTAGTTCACTTTTAACTCTCTGTTAAAGTAGGGCTCTGTTTCCTGGGTGAATGGAGCACTGTTCCAAGCTTCAGCGATTTTGTGCAACCATTTTCAGAGATACTGTTAGGGACCTGTAATTTTTCAATTCTTCCAAGGTGGTATAATCTAAAAAGAAGTGTTGCTGCTATTTTCTAGACAAAAGCATCATTATTATTGTTTTTCTTGTTGTTATACCTGGTCAAGAAGAGGAAAGAATGGAAAGTTTTTTTGACAAGAAAAAACACAAGAAGTTTCTGTTGAAAAGTTGATATTCTTGGGGAAGAGAAGAAAAAAATTCTCCATTTTATTTATCTTATCAATGAACAAGCCATTAATTAAAGGGGAAAAAGCTAATATCATTAAGAGGGATTGGACACAAACAGAAGATCTCTTTGTTTCAATCTAAGTCTGTTGCTACCTAGCAGTATGGCCTTGAGAATCAGTATACAGCAGCTCTGGAATGCAGATTTAATTGCTGTATTATGATATGGGAACAACAATATTGGGATTTTTAAAGTCTGATTAATGGAATTTTGTGAGACCAGGCTTTCATCTTCTGTTTAAGATCAAGAAAGCATTGATTTGGTATTTACATAAATTTTGTAGTTAAAAACTATTTTTTTCTTTTTCAAAAATAAGTGAGATTATAGATAACTAGTATGATATCTATCCAACAGAGAAATCTGGGCTACCAAAGCATACATGTTCTTACATTGAATAAGTAATAAATGTTAGAATTAGGTCCCAGTTCCTAAATCTGTATTGCTAAGCATACACTGCATCCTTAATAAGATTAGGGCAATTTTAATTAGGGCAAATGAAATAATGTTTATAAGGCACTTTATAAACCTTAAAGCACTATATGAATGCTAACTAATTATCAAACATTATTTGTTGAATTCCTTTGCTTTGGCTATGAACAACTTTCTCATCTTTTCTCTTTTGTGAATGTAACCCAATAAATCTAAACAGTAATAAAATCTAAAACATGTAACATTGAACTGAGAAGTTACAGATTTTTTGCAGAATCATTTAGCTTCTAACTGTTCCTTGAAATCACTAAATAACCTGCTATCTCCTCCTTCTCCAATGGCAAAATAATGTAACTATTTTAATCTATTTCTTTCTCACAAAATAGACATTTGAAATTTCCATTTAAAATAATGATTTTATTAGGAAAGTTCACATTTCTGTGTCTTAAATTAGAGTCTATTTAAAAATACTAAATGTGGCATATAATTCACCAACATGCATGTAAGTCTATTACAGAGTATCTGAGCAATCCTTGGCCCTGTGCAATTCAATGGTTGTATCAATTACTTGGATAATTTCTCAGTTACTTGACGTGAACAGTATGTTTACCAAATATTCTGATGCCATGAAGCTTAGAGTGATAAAAAAGAGGGATAACTAGTCACCTGAAGACAGACTTAAGATCCCAAGAGGTCTCAACAGGCCAGAGCAACAGATCAAATTGAATAACATGGAATTGATCTATGATGATTATAAAGAACTACGCTTTTTAAAAATCAACTTCACTAATTATTAGGGAAAAGATTTTGGGTTTTTAAACAAACCAAACATTTAACAGACTCGATATTGAGTTATGTTAGACCGCAAAGCTGTTAGCAGATCATAGATAAAAATAAAATAAATAGTTTCCAAAATGAGGCTAGTAATAGTCCTGCAATACTCTACCTTAGTAAGACTATATCTGGAGTACTGTATTCAGTTCTGGACACTCAGTTGAGAAATAAAAATGGAATTCTAATTAAATATACCTTGGACTAAATGGTCTCTGACAAACATTCTAACCCTGACACTCTGTGATTCTCTGAAATATGTATGATTTACCTTTTTGAATAATTTTAAAAGCTTAAGTTATTACATATTCATAGTTTACAGACAATGTTGATTTATTCGTTATCACTATACCAGTATGTGGTCCCAAATTTGACTTAATTTTAGACAAGAAAAACTAAATGGGTAATGAATGTCTATGTTCAGATTTTGATATGCAGTTGAAATTACACAATACAGCTATTTCATGAGTATATATGGCTTCTATGATGGACAGTCTACTAGTTTCAGAAGTGAATATGAATAGGAGAGGGGGTTGGATTAATATTTGAAATTATTCTTTACTTTTTATGCTTCTACATTCCTCCTTGAGTCAAACTCATATAATAACACCTCCTTTGATCTATCATCCTTGTTAATATAATGGTTAGCAGCTCATATAATCTAGCTATTTGAAAGGAGGCAAAGTTATGGAAGAATCTGCTGCTCTCAACTTAGTTCTAGGCAGGACAGGAATATTTTCCAGAGGGTCATAGATTAAAGGGAAAACTTTCAATGAATAAGGAAGGCCTGACATTATTCAAAGTTGTGTTTCCAACTGAGTAATGTGAACTTGGCTGAAGATGAAGCTTTCTGATCATTAATGAGGTGAGATTCTATTTGTCAGTGCCTTTATCAACAGAGCTTGGAATACGGACATAATATAATACAGATACAATATTGCTTTATCCTTAGTGGAAGAGTGGGATTGGATCCTAGTAAGAAGAAATGTGATGACATGTGTTTTAATTTGTCCATTAGTAATAAATAGGCCTCATATAGGCCTTCTATGATTCTTTCTTCAGATTTTTTTTCACTCCCAATTGTCCATGTACCCAATATTTCATGTATATATATGTGCACACACACACACACATACACATATTATCTTTCAATATTGTTATTATTTTGTTGTTTTCAATGTTTTAAGTACTCTCATGGCCCAGGCCTAAAAGATCTCAAAGAATAATGCCTGCCAAAAAAATTGCATGACAAGAAGGCTTGAAAAGAGTGGCAGAGAATTTGAGAAGTATCTCTGACAAAGTCATCTTGTAACAGGCTTAGTAATAGATCTATCTTTTTCATACCAATATTCTTCCATTAATATTATCTAACACAAGTCATGGAATAATGGGGTCTTCAGCAAATTAAGGTAGTATCACCCAAAGGGTGGTACATGGTGGGCATGACTAGGCTGCAGTGACCACAGAGATGGTTCTCAAAATGTGGTCCAGGGAACCCCTTCCCTGAGGGTCCCTCTAACCCTTTCAAGATCAAAACTATTTTCATAATACTAAGATATTTTATCCTGAGGGTAAATATAGATGAATACTCACAAACAGAAGCTCTTTAGACAGTCATCAATAATTTTTAAGGAAATTAAGTGGTGCTGAGATCAAAAAGTTTGAGAACTTATGGTGTAGATAATTATATCAGAAACATGTAGAACCTGAAAAAGAATTGAACCAGTTGTTTTGTGAGCGAAGGGACAACTGGTAGATAACCCATGCAATATCAAGGGATTTAGGGGATGGCTCCCAGGATCATAGGCAAACCAGAGTAGCAAAGGGTTGAGAACATGTGTCAAAACTAGTGAGAATATTCAATTAACAATATCATAGATCCAGCAAATTATCAGTCACAATATCCCCAAATCTTTTAGTACAAGCTTCAATAATATGAATTTACATTCACTTGTAACAACAAAGATTATTATTTCCTTTATTTACAACAGCTTACTAGCCTGAGCTTCAGTGAGCTACTGTGAATTCTGGCCATGAGTTTCATAGGAAGAGATTGCCTTCAGCGTAGAACTACTGACTTCTTACAAAGGCCTTAGAAACAAAGATATACCTTTCTTGAGGACATCACTTAACATCAGTTCAATAGTTTGTATTCATGTGGCAAAGGTAAATTCAGTCAATTTAAATCAAGTGACCCCGTGTAGTAGAAAAAACAAATTCAGCTACCTTGGCATAATATAAACAAAACAGAGTTAATTACATAAACATTCTTTCTCTACCTGCTGCTAGAGTAATTTTAATACCACCCAGATGAAAGAAATCATTAAACATAAATCACCAGTACTGATACAAATGAGCTTTAAAATAAATGCTAGTGCCAGGAAGGAATACTATCTTGAATTACTACATTTGGGGGAAGAAAGCCTAATCTGATATTTTCTTAGCATTGTATAGTGACAAAGATGTTGATATTCAATCATCTTTTAAAAATAAAGATGTTCCATGTGCTTGAAGAAATGGATCTCTTTTAACAATGGAAGAAAAGTACCTTAAATGGTAGAAAAACATAAAAGTAAGCTTGTAAGAGTATAGGTTGTCAACATGAAAGTAACAGCCAATTTGGAGAAAAGAAGGGAGGAGAAAAGCAAACCATTATTGATCAAAGAAAACAAGAAAGAAAAATTGTGAAATAGTGGAGATCATTTTAAAAATCTACCTGGAAAAATCCAACAGCAGACTATTGTGTAGTAACAAACCTGAATTGGAAACGTTTGAATGAATAGAAGAGAAAAACCATATTTTCTTCTTTCTGAATCTATGTCTACCATGTGCCATTTCAGTTGTGATACATAAGTGAATGCTATGTAGTATCCTAGATTAGCTTACAGATTCATAAATAGTTCTTATGAAAATATAAAAGAACCATTGAAATATGTGCATGTAACATTAAACTTGACATTGAACTCTACCAATAACTGGAGGAGTGGAATTTGGGGTTTTCAGTGAAATTAAATCTCCCAGTATCAACAAATTTTTACATAGAATATTATGATTTTAAAAAATGCAGCATCTCTCTCCATGAAGCAGGATATATGTGTTTGATCTGAAATTCAGACCACCTAAGATTATTCAGGCTTTAGCTTAGGGATATGATCTTAGTGGAATTGAGACACAACCTCAGGACCTAAAAGAAAAGTATCTCTGGCAATAGAATACTCATAGATAACATTGATGATTTTAAAATAACTGACTGACTGACTAATTTGGGAGAACTAAGACTAACAGATTGGTCACCATCCCCTGTGGCATAAAAATATAAACTATGTCTTGGTGAATTTGTAGTAAAGGAGATGTCATTGGGAGAAAATGACTTTGGATGAGGAGGCTCAAACATGAATCCTGACTCTAGTACTTATGAGCTATGTGACCTTTAGGCAAATCACTTCAACTCTTTCAGCCTGTTTTCTCATCTGTAAGGTGAGGATGCTAGATTTATCAGTATAAAGTGATCTATTACCTCTTACTGGGTGTGATATATCAATCTCAGGTATTTCTACAAAAGCATCATCTGATATTATGAATGAAACTTCACTTTCTACAGGAACCTTTTCCCCATTCCTCTTAATTCAAGTACCTTTCCTCTGTTAATGATTTCCTTTTTACCCTGTATATAGCTTGTTTATACATATTTGTTTGTTTATTGTCTTCTCCATTAGATTGTGAGCTGTTTGAGGGCCAGGACTGTCTTTTGCCTTTCTTTGTATCCCCAGTACATAGCACACAAAACCTGGCTCATAGTGGATGTTTAATAAGTATTTGCTGACTGATTTTGGCAAATATTTATTCACCTGTCTAATACATACTGAACATCGTATTAATCATTAGGTCAGATACATAGTTTAGATAGGTCACGCTATTTATATGATAGGAACGGGGGATAGGGATTATAGAGCTGCAAGACTCTAGGCCATTGGTAGTTCAGGAGGAAAGAGAAAGACTTCATGAAGAAGATGGCACTTGAGGTAGGCCTCAATAAGTCATTGTGATCCCATTTTGTACAAGACTTGTAGCTGTGAAATGAATGGTCTCCTATATATGCTACTGATCTTAACTATGTCATTGTTAGGTCATATGTGAGTGAAAGAATACCTAGCAAAGGAAATAATCTCCACTGCAACTCCATCCTTAATTGCTGATGGCCAATTCAGGAAAACAATGATACTTCTGCCAATAACATACCTTTTTTCTCCACTTCCATTGAACAAAATGTTCAAGGACAAAACCATCTACAGAGATAATAAGAACTAAGAGCTTTGCAGCAGGTGTTATACATACAGAAGCATGACAGCTTTACCTAGGCTGTCCAATTTTCGAGGGACCATTTTTCTGCCTGGTTAAGCAGGAAAGTAAAGGGTAAGGATGAAAGGACACGTTTTGTCAAAGTTTTAAACTCCTCAGAATTTATTTCTTCGGAATTCTGAACAGAGCTCAAAACTCCTAGTTTCTCCATCATTTTCCATTGGAAATTGTTGCATTTTAAAGAAAATGAATGCAAGAACACCAAAACTTCTTTGTGGGCAATTTTTTTACAAAATTACATTTTAATGTGTGTGCAAATTAATCAGTAATAGGTATGTTTCTACATATGCATATATATATACATATATATATATATATATGTATAATTTCCTTTAAACAAGACAAATAGTACTTTGGGAAATTTTATTAAGGATTATTTTCCTAACAAAAAAAAGATTTTTAATGGGAAAAGGATTTACAGGATACTAGGGATTCTCAATATAGACACATATAGAAAATAAAACTACAAAGATCTTAGAGATCATCCAGGCAAAGCATCCTTTTCATTCTGTAGATAGGAAACTGATTTTCAGAAAAAGGTAAGTGATTTGTCCAAAGTTAGGCAGAGAATAAACAGCAGAATCAAGATTTGAATGTAGGTCTTTAATGTCAAATTGATTGCTCTCTTTCCTATAGAATCACCCAGTCACACATAAGAACTAGTAATAGATCCTGGAGTTTCACCTGAGTATCTCCTTTAAGTTAGTACTGTCCAATAATTTTCCAAGCATGGTGCTCTTTTTTTATTGCTCACACACTCCTAGCAAAAGAATATCAAGTACTGTTGCCTTTTTTAAGCTCAGAAAGGTTTAAATGATTTGACAAATGTCATATGGCTCTCTATCCATGGAACATTTTTAAGTACCTATGTTAGCTGGGTATATAACAAAGAAAGTGCATTGTATTATATCTAGGTAAATGGATCTGTGTGATTTTTCTTAGTCACCCAGTTTAAAAACAATATCATTCAAAGAGGCAAGATAAAAAATTGTCTAACTAGAAAATATTAAGGGCACAGAAAATTGGTCCCAGGGTTAAGACTTTCTAATTAAAGGTTATCCATAATAAAATAGTGCATGGAGGAAAATTCTTTAAAAGAGGCAGAAAAGGGATTCTAGGTTGAAACTCTTTCCCCAAGTATTTGTTTTCCTAGATCCTAACAAAGTGCAGTATTGTTCAGGGAAACACTATTTCCAGAGCTTCAAAACTCCAGGAATGACATAATTAAGTAATAAGTGACAATGTGCTACCACACTTTTAGTGAGACTTGGCATTGGCAGTAAATTACCAGAGCCCCTGCGGGTTACAGATGTGTGTTTATGAATGTGTTGCCGGGAGCCATGGTAGAAATGCATTTAAATATATTTGAGTATTGATGGGAAATACACAATACCTTTCTAGTTTTCAAAATTGAAGGATGCGTAGTATTCCTACATATTAGAAATCATGAGCACAAAGTAGAAATTAAATCACATGGAGATTTAGGCGTCTGGCCTCCTGTCATAATGAAAAATAAATAGCACTACAGGATTTCAGATATCTACTTCTCTCCACTTCATGCAGAAGGCACTTTGGCCTATAATTAAATTTGTTCTCTTTCTTGCTATGAGAATTGAAATATCCCACAGTGTTTTTATAAGAAGTTTCCACATTATCTCTCTATTTGAGGCTGTGCTACATACTCTCATAATCTTTATTCCCAGAGGATGTTTATATATGTAATGTATATGTATATATATATATGTGTGTGTGTGTGTATACACATACATGTATATACGTAATGTATATGTATATATATATACATATATGTATATGTATTGTGTGTATGTGTGTGTATGTGTATATAGATTTCTCTATAGTAGGGACCATGTCTAATCCGACAAAATCGGACTTTTCCCTGTCAGATCATAGCTCCCGATAGCTCAAGGACACACACATGATGCCCAGCCTCCGTTGGGCACAATCAAAAGGCACACTGCATTCTTTCCCACTAAAAAAATGTTTGCCTTATTGTTGAAATCACCACAGCTCTAAAAAATATAGGCCATCCCTGAAAATGGGGCACCCCCTAAAAGGAGATTTCTTTTAAAAGGAAAGGAAAAATTCATAGTTAAATCATAAAAATTAACAATCAACTTTTATGTAAGCCACATTTGGAAAATAAGCATAAGCACAATATTCAAACAAATATGGTAATTTCAACAAGACAAACATTTTCAGAGGAATAGGATGCAACAGCTCACTCTCTTATTCCTGAAAGAAGTTTAAATTTAGTTCAGATCACAAGATTGCAGAATGTTAGGGTTCAAGGGAACCTTAGATACTTATAGTTCAAGTGCTTCATTTTATAGATAAGGAATCCTCGACCTAAAGTAGTGAAATGATTTTCTTAGAGTAATATAGGAAACAAGAGGCCGAGTTGGGTCCAAAACCTAAATCATCTGGTTCCCTAACTAGGCCTCCTTCCAATTATACAGCCATGTCTTTATTATGCATGTGTCCTAGAAGTACCAGGAATTAGAATATTATTGATACTTTTTCCGGCTTTGAAAAATAGACCAAGTTTGTAAAATCTAAACCATTTGGAACAAGGTGATGATGGTTCTGGATGTTAGAAACTTCTTTAAAAAGAATGTGTCCTAAGGCAAAGTAACAAAAGCTCAGTTGCTTAAGAGTATTTACAGTGTATGTGGGCAGAACAGTGAATTTCCAGTAGAGACACAACCTACACTATAATGGACTAAATAGAAGAGAGTCCTCTGTATTCTATATTTAACTTGCAATTCCTCACCTAAAAGTTATCATTGTCATTTATTGAGCTTTATCATATAAATAATGCATGTTTCATTTTCTCTCTAGGACTCATCCATACTTTTCTTCTTCCTGCCTACTTTCTTGTCACCTGCATCTTTCTGATGTCAAAGATGTAGATAGAGGCAGCAGAATGAGAGAAACAGAATGAAGCTTCCTAATGGACCTTTGCAGCCACCTCTCTCTTTCTATGCCTTTGCCCTCCATGTTGATTCTCCTTGGCTCTTTCTTCTCAAGGAAATTACACATATGATAGGAAAGCATCATGCGTAAGAAGAGAGTACTCTCCTCTGTTTAGCACAGTGACCCTACAGGAGAGTCAATATTTTGCCTACATACATTGTAAATTCCCTCAAGTGACTGAACTTTCAATACTTTGCTTTAGGATACATTTGTTTTTTTAAGAAGTTTCAAATTTTTAGTCACCATATTATGGTTGAAAACTTCTGACTGGACTCATTTCCAGGGAGTGGATATGAAGAAACATTCACTTCTTAAGTGTATATCATGTGCTATGCACGTTATAAATATTATTTCATTTGAATTTCTCAATAATCCTGGGAAGTGGATGATATTATTATCCCTGAGGAAAGTGAGACAGAGAAAAGTTAAGTGACTTGTCCAGGATCATACACCTAGTATGCTTCTGAGGCTGGATTTGTACCCAGGTTTTCCTGACTTCAAGCTCAGTGTTCTATGTACTGCGCCACCTAGCTACCACAGGAGTTGATCTGTTAGTTGATTGGTTAATTAGTTTTGGGAAGGGATTGAGATCTCCACTGCGACCATTATTAAGACAAGAGAGTATACATATCTTACCTCAGAGCTGATAGCTCACAACATTGGAAAACTGATGATATTGCCTAGTCTGGCAGCATAGAATTTGTGAAATAGCCCAAAGAAAATTAAAACACAATTCCATTCACACTGATCTTTTGGTTTGTCAGTCTCTTAAGAGCACCAACGCATTCTGGCCTAGCACCTCTGAAAATAGTGGTTCACATTTCAGCCAGTACTAGGAATTGTTTGTGTCCTATTGGGCACCCCAACAATCAACTTCATTTTTAGCTCTCCAGCTCTAAAAAGTAGGCTTTACTCCAGTCACTATCAACATGGTCTTCATTAAGTATGTACAGGAATATATGTTTAAATTATGGTTTCTCAAAAGATACATTTTTTCATTTTTGTTGATGTCTTTTGTTTATATTACCTTCACAGGAGAGGAGGGAAATAAATTTTCTCAACTCATTTTTACATTATAACTTGTCATTGTCGCTATACAGCACTCATTTTGAGGTATTTTTTGAAGGGCTGGGATGTTTTCCCAAAGAACATTTTCCAAGTTGAATTTCTCTAGCTTCTAGAACCTAGAAATGTTCTTAGCATGCACTTTGGGGTAGAGATAGGAAGAAATGTTCTTGTTGAAAGTCCTTAAGCATTTGTGGAACTACATATGTCTATGTCTATACCAGAAGCAAAGGGTAAATGGAAATAGAAAGAGGACATTAAGACTTTGTCTCTATAAGACGATTAACTAATCACTATAATTAAATAACCCATTAAGATAATTTTTTTCACTGAATTCACTAGTTATTTCATTGGTTGTCATGACAGCTTATAGAGATAATCCATGTACTATTTGCCAGCCTCTCATATAATTCAACTTACTCAGGGTGAAAACGCATCAATCACAACCCCTGACAAGAAAGGGAAAAGAAAGTAACTTCTAAAAGTGGTGAATCACAACATTTTTAACTTTCCATCCCCACCTGGTCACATATGAACATATCACTTGAGCTAAGGAATATCAGTATCATTTTTTAAAATAAGCATAAACTCCTCCACTTAAAGTGCTATTCTGATTTCTCATTGTTGGCATGGAAGTTATCCTGAATTCTCCAAAGTTACACCAGGAGAATTGAAGCTCTGACAGCCCAAGGAAGGACAGGATTTACTAAATGCTTATTATGTGCCAGGTACTGTGCTAAGGACTGGGGATAGAAATACAAGCAAAAAAAACCAGTTCTTATCCTCAAGGAGTTTACATTCTAAAGGGGAAGGCGCACAAAAGGAGCTAAAAAGCAGCAGAGCAGGGGATAGAGAAGGCCCAGTGGAGACCTCAGGAAGAAGTCACCAATGGCAAAAGGTAGAAGGCCATGCAAAGAAATAAAATTTGAGTATTGGCACAGTGAAAGTCAATTTGTGTTTTGTCTATAGGCAAGCCTAGTTAGCTTTGGACAGGTTCATAAAAACAGGACTGAGAACAAGCAAAAAAAATTTGGAAGGGGTCACAGAAATTTATTAAACTATCTTGTAAAGCTTGCATGGCCTACATCTGTGGAAAGAGCACCCAAATCGATGAGGTCACAGATTCTTGAAGTAAGCCTAAATGAATTGTGATGAATAATGTGAGGTTCTACACAGTGAGTCAAAGTTCATTACTTGTTTGGTTTAATGTTAACAGAGGTCTTTGTTTTTAAAACATTCGCACATGTTGGATCTGTTGTGATTTTTCTGTTCTCTAAGAATTACATATTTAAAACTAGATAGTCTTGTTTGGGAAGAGTGTTATATGCATTCCTAAAATTATACAGAATGTGAATGCATAACAATTCTTATTTCCCATTGGTTTCCATTATAATTCAGAGTTTTTTTTATTCCCACAGAAAATCTTTTGGTCAGAACTTTTAATAAAAATACCACTAAGGGAGCTGTGAGCTCTTCTACCCAGCATGTACTTGCCTCCCCGCTGCCTCCAGGTACAGTACCACCTCCTCTCTCTCTCTCTTAAGAGTTTAAACTTGCCACTTCAAAGTTTGCCATGGAAGATGATATTGCTGCTCTCCTTGTTGACAATGGCTCTGGCGTGTGCAAATCTGACTTTGCAGGAGACAATGCCCCTCAGGCTGTCTTCCCTTCCATTGTTGGGTGCCCCAGATAACAGGGTGTGATGATGGGTATGGGCCAGAAAGGCAGCTGTATGGGGGATGAGGCCCAGAGAAAGAGAGGTATTCTGACCCTGAAATACCCCATTGAACATGATATTGTCACCAACTGGGAGGATATGGAGAAGATCTGGCATCATACTTTCTACAATGAGCACCATGTGGCACCTGAAGAGCACCCTGTGCTCCACACAGAAGCCCCTCTGAACCCCAAAGCCAACAGAGAAAAGATGATTCAGATTTTATTTGAGACCTTGGATACCCCAGCCATGTATGTTGCCATTCAGGCTGTGCTGTCCCTGTATGCCTCTGGTCATACCACTGGTATTGTAAGGGACTTCAGTGGTGGTATAACCCATACTGTGCCCATCTATGAAAGTTATGCCCTTCCCCACACCATCCTCTGTTTGGATCTGGCTGGCCGTAATCTGACAGACTACCTCCTGAAGATCCTGACCAAGTGAGGGTACAGTTTCACTACCACAGCTGAGCGGGAAATCATGCATCAAGGAGAAGCTGTGTTACGTCACCCTAGACTTCGAGCTGCAGATAGCCACTGCTGCATCTAGCTCCTCTCTGGAAAAGAGCTATGAGCTCTCTGATGGTCAGGTTATCACCATTGGCAACAAGGGGTTTCCATGCCCAGAAGCTCTCTTCCAACCATCTTTCTTTGGTATGGAATCCACAAAACTACCTTCAACTCAATCATGAAGTGTGATATTGACATCCGTAAGGATTTGTATGCCAATACCATATTGTCTGGTGATACCAACATGTATCTAAATATTGCTGACAGAATACAGAAGGAGATTACAGCCCTAGCTTCCAGCACAATGAAAATCAAGATCATTGCCCCTCCTGAGCACAAATACTCTGTCTGGATTGGAGGTTCCATCCTCACATCTCTTTCCACCTTCCAGCAGATGTGGATCAGCAAGAAGGAGTGTGATGAATCTGGGCCCTCAATTGTCCACTGCAAATGCTTCTAAATGGACTGTTTGTGGGGTTTTTTTAAATTTTTTTTTTTGGTCAAAGGGCATGACATGATAATTGCCCAGAAAAAGAGATGAGATTGGCATGGCTTTATTTCTTTTTGTTTTGCTTTGTTTTGTTTGGGTTTGGGTTTTTTTTGGGTGGGGGGGGGCACTTGATTCAGTATTTAAAAACTGAAATGGTGAAGGTGATGAGCAGTCTAAGTACATCCCCAAAGTTCTACAATGCATCTTCAGGACTCTGATCGTATTTTTTTGTTTGTTTTTTTAATAGTCATTCCAAATATTATATGATGCATTGTTACAGAGTTATAAGACTCTGTGAAGGCTGTCCTCCACTAGAGCAAAGGAGCTACATAACAAAAATCCAGATAGGGAGGGCGGAAAGGGAAGGTACTAGTATTGCTTTACACGTAAATTATGTAATCCTTTAATAAAAGAACTTTTTGTTATCTTCTGCCTTAGTATTTTTTCCTTTTTTTTAATTGTCAGCTATAATGAATGGCCCCCTAAATTACCTCCCTGCCCCCAACATAGATGTGAATGAAGACTTTACAATCTGCCTGCAAGTTTTATGAGATTGGTGCTAGTAATTTGGGGAAGGGGAGGAGCTTTACCTGTACATTGACTTAAGATCAGTTCAAATAAAAGTGCACACTTTAAAAAATAAAAAATACCACTAAGGAATCCCAACTCTTATGGCAAAGAATATCCTGTATTTGTCAATTTATAGTCTGCCTATGGTTAGTTCTCATATATAGCTCCTATAAAAATCTAGTCAAGAGGAAATCAACTCATTTTGTCTTGCAAAGCCATTTAATGGAAAACATTGAAAACATGCCAGCCAATGAATTCCATTGTCTTTGGGAAATCTCATAGGCTCCATGGGAATTATGTGTTTAAGCTGTATAATGGTTATGTTAATACTCCAACCAATCAACAAGCATTTATTAAGCAACTACACTATATCAGTCACTGTGCAAGGTCTGAGTATACAAAGACAAAAGTTTAATAGTCCTTGTCTTTAAGAAGTTTATAGTATTCCCCAAGTATTTAGCATAGCTTGTTACCCAGAAAAACCACAAGTATAAGCTATTAAACAACAAATGTGGTTTCTCTGGGGTCGGCATCAGAATGAGTACTCCAAGCATCAATTGAAAATAAATGAAATCACGAATGCCTCCCCTCTCAGGGGAAAAGTTTCCCCTCTAGATTCACAAAAATATGTGCAGCAAGCCTTACTTGAAAGCCAATACTGCCATCAATGTTCTAGTTGCCTTTCCCTCTACCTAAAAGCACCTAGCAGCAGTAATAGTATCAATAAATAATGACCAAGGGCCTACTATATGCCAAATACTGTGAAAGATACAAGGAAATGCCAAACATGGTCTACATTTCCAGATCTTATACTCTAATTAGAAAGACAAGACAAAACAAAGGCTTTTCCTTGACTCGAGGAATTTACATTCTAATGGGCAGCTTGGTGGTGCAGTAGATAGAGGGCTAGGCCTGGAGTCAGGAAGACCTGAGTCCAAATGTAGCCTCAGACACTTACTAGCAGCATGACTTTGGGCAAGTCATTTAACCCCTGTTTGCTTCAGTATCTTCATCTGTAAAATGAGAATAATAGTCATTCTCCACTAAGAATTCTTCCATGCTCATACAAGCTAGAAGTACTTGCTTTTTCTTCTGAGATCTCTAATTGTCTGTAGCATTTATCATACATTGCCTTGTATTATAATAATTTTCTGATGTATGTGTCTTATCAGTATGGTTATTCCCTTTGCCCATAAAAATTTTAAGCCCTTTATGCCGTAGTGAAGGGTCTTCAGGACTTTCTGTCTCTGACTTTCAAAACCATGCCTTTTCTACTGTTGGCTCATCCTGGAGCTTCCTTCAACATGTAAAGCTTCCTGGTCCTGGAACAGCCTAGCACTCCTGAAGCTTGCTTGTTCTTGAATATTTTTTCCACAAGGCCCACCCCACCCCACCCCCTTTTCCTATTGATGAGTTCCTTTTAAAGCTTCCATTTTGTGGAAAGGTCCAGGTCAGCCAGCTTTCATTTTCCTCTGACTCTGCCCCTGACTTTCTGGATTTCAAAACCATCCCCTTGTGTAGGCACCTTCTATTTTCCCCTTCTCCTTTCCCACTTGTCAACTGTCTTTTGTGTATTGCCTTCCCCCCCCACCTCCCACTCCCCGCCCCCCCCGCACTAGACTGTAAACTCCTTGAAGACAGAGATTATCTTTTTGCTTGAATTTTTATCTTGAGGCTTTAGCTTAGAACCTGGACCTCAGTAAGTGCTTCATAAATGCTTGTTTCCTTCCTTCTTTCCTAGATTATCTTCATGAGTTTAGCATCTCTGAACTTATCTAGATTCATGCTCAGATGGCTGGTATGCAATCTGTTGTTTGACCCATACTTCATGATTTTGTTGGGTTTGTCAGAAATTGTACTTCATTAGCATAGCTTTCAAGAACCCAGGGTGACCTCCATGCTAAATTGAGGTAGCATCAGAATAAAACTTTAGAGGATAGTTGAGTGTGTGAGTGTGTGTGTGTGTGCATGAAAGAGAGAGACAAAGAGAGCATATATACAGAGCAGCAGCAACCTATCTTAGGGGATATATGGCTGGTTTTTTAGGCAGGAAGACTTTGGATCAAATCCAAACTCTCATACTTATTAGTTGTGTCCTCTTATTGCCCCAGGAAACTCTAAAATTCTCAATTCAATCCAATAACATTTGCTAAGTGCCTGCTAAGTTCCAGCTACTGTGTTAAATGCTGGGGACACAAAGAGGCAAAAGATAGTCCCTGCCCTCAAAGAGCTTATAATCCAATGGGGTAAAAATTACAAACAAATATATCCAAAGCAAGCTATATACAGGATAAATAGAAAATAACAGGGGGAAGGCACTGGAATTAAGAGGGGTTAGGGAAGGTTCCTGTAGAAGGTGGGGTTTTAACTGGGTCTTAAAGGAAAGCAGGGAGGTTAGTATTTGAAATGGAAAAGGGAAAGTATTCTAGGCAGGGGGTACAGGCAGAAAGAATTCCTGGAGCTATGAGATACAGTGTTTTGTTCAGGAAAAAGTAAGGCCAGTATCACTGAACCAAAGTATATGGGTTGGGGGATGTAGTATAAGAAGAATGGAAAGGTAGGAGGGAGTTAGGTTATGAAAGGCTTAGAATGCAAAACAGAGCATTTTGTATTTGTTCCTAGAGACAATATGAAGCCACTGGAGTTTATTGAGTTGGGGGTAACATGATCAGACTTGCATTTTAGGAAAATCAGTTTAGTGACTGAGTGAAGATTTGATTAGAGTGGAGAGAGACTTAAGACAGATAGACGATAGACCCACCAGCAGGCTGTTGCAGTAATCATAGTATGAGGTGATGAGGCCTGCCCTAGAGTGGTGGTAATGTCAGAGGAGAGAAGTGGGCATTTTCAGGAAAAGTTGCAAAGGTGAAATCAGCAGGTCTTAATAATAGCTTGCATATGAGGAGTAAGACATAGTAAGGAATCCAGGATGACTCCTAAGTTGTGAGCCTGAGGGACTGGGATGATGGTGTTGCTCTCTACAGTAATAGTGAAGGGCAAGGCAGGGTTTTAGGGGAAAGATGATGCATTCTGTTATAAAGATCTGCAACAGGAGAATTTCTACATTTCCTACACTGAAGAAACCACAAGTCTAATCTCAAATCTCTTTCTGAATCCAAATATAAATATAAAGATAAGTTACATCCATAGATCCACATATGCATATATTACATACATATTCAAATATTTATACACTCCCATTGTTGTATCTCTTCAACTTGTTTGTAATAACTGACGTATAAACTAGTTTGCTAAGTACCTTACACATTTGATCTTATTTGAGCCTCTCAGCAGTCCCATGAGTTAAATGCTATAAATATTATTATTATTTCACTTATTATGAGTCTTGTACAGATTAAATGATTTGCTAAGGATCACAGGGCTAAGTAAGTGCCAGAAGCACAATTTAGACCCAGGTCTTCCTGATTCCAAGTCTAGCATTATTTGTACTAAGCCATGCTGCCCTCTCACTGCCTTTGTAACTTATAGTCTTAAAGAGTATACGCACAGACACACATACACACACCACATACACATATGTCTAGACCTCTACACATGAAGATCTGCAACTTGTCTTAGACAGTTGCCTAGGGCACTGAAAGGTTAACTCCCTAGCCTATGCTCACTTTGTTATGATCTGGCATAGACAGGATGTGGACTTCCAAGTTTAGCCCACCATCCACTATACCATATTCTACTTCTGTGCTTGGGATAAGATACGATGATATGGCATGATATGGTATGGCATGAAATACATAGTACTGCACAGCACAGTATAGTACAGTACAATATATAATACAGTATTATACATTCCACCATCTGATTTTTTTAGGAGTGGCATCTTCAAAAATTATTGCTAGATTATCATAAAGTGAGGTAGTTAGTGAAATGAATTGTGTCATATATTGCTTTCCTTCTTTTGAAAGGGTATGGTTTAGGATTACACAGAGAGAGACACAACTAAGAAAAGTTAAACCATTAACTTTACGTTCTTTGATGCATGACTGTGGTCACTGCTGACAAAGCCTCTGGCTGTGTGTGATTCTGCCTCAGACTAACAGCCCAAGGTCCGCAATTCAGAATGAACTGACCTGTTTATGAGTACACGTTTATTATTGCTAGGAAGTCTATGGGAATTACATGATATTGCTTTCTTAAAGTGGTAAAGAATACTGGTTAGTTATTCACAATTGCACTTTCTCTATCTGACATTCTGCATCCTACAGGCCTGCCTCCTCCACGAATTGAACAATGCACTAATGGCCAATTCTCCACCCACATTACACTAAAATCACATCTGACACAATCTGGGAGAGAGAGGTTCCAAATGTCATTCCTAAGAAGTAAACACATGTATCATTATGCCATCAAATCCCATACCATAGTATGTCAATAGGAAATTTTCTAAACTTCTCTTCCTGGGGAAAAAAATCTTTAAACTGCTTATTGAGCCATCTCTGAGATGCTATCAGTCTCATAACCCAGCCTAGGAAAAGAAATATGACTTCTAGAATAACCACGAGGCAAGTGAAAATATAATTCATAATACAGGTTACTTGATGAAACTGGCTACAATTAAGCTCATCACCAGTAGTACTTTGTTCAATGTTTACTATATAGAAGTCCCAATAAAATAGGAATGGGGTGGAGGAAGGAATACCTGGCATGCTAATAACTTGGCATTAATTATTTTTTTAAAAAGAGGTAGAACTTCTAGGATAAAGGACCAAAAAGATGGCAGACTAAACACTTTTCCCACGGTCCATGTGCACTCCAAAACTTGCGAAAGTGGACGTATGAGCCAGACTTAGAGCAACTACTGATAAATCCATAGAACAAATAGAGATAACCCAGGTAAGTTAAAAATCCTTCTGAATAAACACCTGAGAACACTAATCCTTAAAGTGCTCACTTAGCTATCTCCATGCTCCCAGCAGATACAGCATAAACTAACCAGAAGACCTATGCCTTGTGCCCTTATTGTAATCTTTTGTTTCTTCAGAGACTTTCTCAGTACTCATCATTCCCTGCATATTCTCTAGTTCACAACAGGCAGGAGGCATTGATTCTGGCCAGCCATTTGAATTGGACAGTATGCTGCCTTTTGCATGTAGAGATGAATTATAGGTTAGAGGCTGCAAAAGTTGCAGAGAACCTTTCCAAAACACCCTCTTCACTCTCCCTCAACCCTACAAAAAGTAGATGATAACTGATTCAACCCAACTGGAGAAGAAGAGGATAAGAGCCAAGGAAGTATCTAGATTAAGGGGCCAACATAAGTGGTTTACTAGATCTGAAGGAAAGGGGACTTATACCTACTGGTGCCAATCCTTGTCCCACCAGAGGTTACTGGGGGTAGGTACCCAGCATGATGAATCATAAATCACCCAATATGAGAGTTGGCTGAGGCAATTATGTTGTTAAGGTCCCTCGTGTACCCAGCAACAAAGGGAAAAGTGTCAAAAAATAAGTGATGGTGCAATATTAGGGGGAAAAATTTAAATCACCAATGATTTCAAGAGGAATTTTAAAAAACAGAAATAGATAAATTAACAGAGATCATAAACTAAAAGGAAGAACAAGAAGTCATTCCAGAATGATTCAAAAGAGAAATGAAATGCATAAGAGTTCAGTAATGAACATATGCCAACATTTATAGCTCAACGCAGACATAAAAAAACAAAATTAGCAAATTAAGGAAAATAAATAGATCCATAGTGGAGAGTTTCTCCAAAGAAGTGAAAGAGAGATTAACAAATTTAAATGTCAAAGAAAAGGAAATTGTAGCAAAATAAGAACAAAAGACAATGATATTAAAAGAATGAATGTTATTTATACATGCCAAAGCCATTAGCTTCAAAGACATAACCTATAGAACTAAAAATAAAAGATCAGAGGTCTACCAGAAGAAAATTTTTAAAAAATAAATAAATAAATAATTTTTTTAAAAATCTGAAAACCACAATGCAGGAAATAACAAAAGGCAATTGTCCATAGCTTCTGGATACAGAAAACAAAGCATAAATTAAAAGAATCTGTCAATCAGTTTCAAGAGAAAAAAAAAGCTTCAAATTCCAGGAAACATGATAGTCAAATTTAAATGTTTCAAAGACAAATAATGTATCATATAAGTGGTCAGGAGAAAGACTCAAATAGAGAGAAGGTAAAACTCAAATAATAAGAGATTATTTACTCACTAGAAACCATTGAAAGCAAGGCAATAAGACCAGCAAAGAGGTTTAAATAGGAGGAAGCAGTTTACCCCAACTCCCCCCATAAGCAATCCATTAAAAGTCTAATAAGAACACCAGATTAGGTAGTAAGTAGAAAATCTAAGGAGAATTCACAGCAGGTTATTGTTGCAGGGCAAGATCATAAATACAACCTACAGGCAAGTGACCAGAACAGTAACTGTAGAAGAGGTTGGCTTAGAAGCAGATACTCAACCTCCAAGCTCCAAACAGAATCACTGATCTGTTAGACTCCAGAGCAGGATCACAGATTCATTTCCCCACTGAATCAGAAGAGGTCTAAGCAAGCAGCACTGTTATTCTAACTGCAAAATAAGTTAGCAGACTCTAACTGCAGAATAAGATTAGAGATCAGAGCAAGAGATGACCGGCAATAGCTATGCTATTTCTCTAACTTCAGAAAAGGATTGTGGACTCAGCCACCAGGCTCAGAGTAGGAGTTCTGGTGTTCTAAACATGCAGAACCTTGCAGTTAGCATACACAGGTTAGGCCAATAATGATCAATTGCAGGCAGAAGCCTGTAGCCATGTTGCCTAGATGCAAACTAGAGTCTCTAAGAGAATGGAAAGCCCAGGAGGCAAGTGGATGGGCCATGCCCTTTCTAAGACTACAGTTATCCCTTCTACTTAGTAGGGGTTAGGGGCATGGCACCCCCACAATCTGGAAAACCCATGTAAAATTTTTGGCCCCCCCCCTCATACCAGAGAAGAAGTCTGAATTATTATGGTATTAAAATACAAAATATGTTGATATTATATAATATGCTACATATATTTTATGTATTTCTGAGTTTCTAAACTTTTTTCTGTCATCTACTGGCCATTGCCCATCATCTGCACCTTCTGCAAAACTCCCCCAAAATTCCCAATTAATTTCTTACACCTACCCATGATATATGTAAACCACAATGGGGACAGTTGCAATGTGAAAGGGATAACTGTACATAAACCCTACAGACTGTTTGCAGCTGCCTGACTCAAGCCTCCCCTGTAATTTATTAATGAACAAAGAACAAAATACCCAGAGAACATATAAGCACAATCTCAGATCGGACAATCCAAAACTAGAGGCCACAACAACCCCACTACAAATAAACAGAGTCTGATTCTGACACAAAGTCTTGACAGGAGAAATAAGGTTAGAAGAATGAGTAAACAAAGAAATACAGGAGATAAAACAAATATAGAAGAGAAGAACAACTTCAAAATACTTTCAATGAAGCCTAAAAGAAAAACAGTATGGCCACAAGATCAATTAAAATTCCTAAAAAGAAATGATGGACGATTTTAAAGGAAACATTAAAACAAAATGAGTGTGATAAAAATTGGAAAAGAAATTAAAGCTTTAGAGGAAACAATGAGAAAGACATCTAACAGGGTAGCACAAGAAGTATAAAACACTGTCCAAGTAACAGATTCCTTAAAATTTAGAATGGAAAAAACAGAGCTAGGCAAATTTAACAGAAGTTAAATAAAATAGAAAATAAAGAAATGAACAAACTCTTGGAGAATTTATAGTTAAAAGATTCATGGTAACTTTGGAATGAAGAATAAAAGATATACATATTTCTCAGTACAATAGGCCACTTTTACAGAAAAAGAGCATACATTAGTAAACAGATACTATGAATAAATGTAAAGAAGCAGAAATAGAAAGTAACTTATTTACACACTGTAAGACAATAAAAATACTAAGCAATTCAGGAAGCATGTGCAAAAGCCATTCGTGTGAAATCCTAAATAATACATCAAAGAATAAGTAATAGAAACAATATATTATGTGAATGACAATAATAATAATGAAACTATATATAAAAAGATTTAATGGAATGTAATTAAAGCAGTTTGCAGGGAAAAAAATTACCTCCCTAAAAATGTACTTCAAAATGGAAAAAGAAAATGAAGATTAATTAAATAAATATGTTGAAGGTTTTTTCTTGTTGTTGTTGGGGGGGGGGGAGGTTAAGTGACTTACCTAGGGTCATGCAGCCAGATTTGAACTAAGGTCCTCCTGACTCTAAAGTCAGGACTTTATCGATTGTGTTACCTCACTGCCTCTGTTAGTTTTTTAAAAAATTAAAGAGCCCCAAAATAAACAAACTTGACATAAACCTTGGAAATTAGTAAACAAATACATAAATTGGGAGAGGGATGAGCTATAGAACTAGGAAAAATAAAAGCTTGCTCTTAGATAAGCTTTAAAAAAATCAATAAAACAGACAACCAGATTTAAAGGGAAGAGAATCAAATAAAAAAAAATTTAAAATGGTGAAAGTCACATCAAGACTAGAAGAAATAAAAAAGAATTATCAGAGTATTGTATATTTATATGCAAAAAAAGAAAAGAAATAGAATCCAAAACAGTGGAGTATTATTTACAAAAATGTAGAATACCAATTTGTGGAACACCAAATAGATATCTTAAATAATGCAATATCAGAATCTTATATGTAACTGTAAAGTAACTACTAAATAAAAACTAAAATCTTTGCCCAGATAGATTTAAAAGATAATTCTATCAAAGTTTTTAAAAATTAATACCTATACCACACAAATTAGTCTCAAAAAAATAAAAAGCACTGTTTGAATCTCCTTTTATAAAGCACCATAGAGTTCTACTACCTTAATCAGTTAAGAGTAAAGCAAAGAAATTGAAGTACAGATCAATTATTTAAAAGTGATTCAAAAATTTTAATGAGATTCTGGAAAAAAATTTACAGCAATTTAACCAAAAATCATTCATTATTGGGCTTATACCAGGTATACAGGGATAATTCAATATTAGGAAAATGAAACATTAAATAATATTAAAACAAAAAATGCATAATGCTACATTAGCTCATAAATGCAGGGAAAGCCTCTGACAAAAGTACTATGATAACAAAAAAAAAAGCCTTGTGGTAAAGAGAATCTGAGGCATACAAAATTCTGAGCACAATCTATTTATTAGCAAGGTTAGCAGTTGCCAATAAGACAAGTCAGTGGATCCTCAGTGACCAGAGATACACCTTACAATCAGAGCAGTTTTTACAGTTTGGTGGTCACATGAGGTCCAGTGATGCAAACTAAACTAAGACGGTGATTGGTCTATAAGAAGGCATACAGGACACTAACTGGCAAGGGGGATCTCCAGAATCCATAGCAACAAGGAAAACAAAGAGTTGAGTAACACCCTCTGGAAAGTTCCATGACAGATACTATGCAACACCAGAGATATGTAGTGTTGGGCAAAACATCTCCTGACCAGGTTAACTCCTCCACCATTCATCTTCCTTATCTCTGTCAAGAGACATGACCAGCTTGTAGCCCTTAAAATTAGGTTACCTAAACTGTTACAAACACTACTGCTGATGCTTATACAATTAAATCCAAATCTGATCCATGGACATTACTTTTACTGATTAGCAATAAATCAATCAGTAATAATCAATTTGACAGTACAATGTGCTAAAAATAAAAAAAAATTACAAAACAAAGGTGGATCTTTTTTAATGAAATATAATGTATCAAAGACTAAAAGTCAGCATTATATGTAATAGGGAATCATGAGAAACTTTCCTAATGAATATAGCAAGAGTCTCCTCCCCATTGTTAGTTAACATAGTTATATGCTAGCAATAGTAATAATAAAACAGAAATCAACATTTCTATGGAGCAATATTAAAGATGAAAAAACATATTAATTATCAAATGATAGAAATTATATACCTTTCAACGCTATTGAGAAAATGTGAACTCTTAAGTCACAGGAGATAGAGGCAATACTAGCTCCCAGGTAGTATGAATAATGAACACTGTGGAGTGATCACATAACTTGAATTTATACTGAATTAATACTGCATATTTCCTCTGGTCTAGAACCAATTGCTTTATTTTATACAATTCTAAATTTGAATGGCATAAATTCTAATACGTTCAACCATTTCATGTGATGCATTATCTGTACTAATTGGGACCTAGCTGAAGATAAGATAAATCATTTTAATTATGTGAAATTGAAAAGTTTCTGAAGCAACAAGATAAAAGCAACAAGAACAAAAAGGGAATTAGTTGACTTTAAAATAATATTTTAGGACTTCTGGAAGCCAAGATGGAGGAGCACGCAGTAAATCACTGTAGCCCTCACATACTCACCTCTAAACAACCATAAAATAGAGCCCTAAACAAATCCTGGAAGAATGGAACCAGCAAAGAGACAAGGTGAAACGACATTTTAGCCCAAGAAACTTTGAGGATTGGCAGCATCTGTCTCACTCAGGTAAAAGGGGAGTGCAGTCCATGACATAAAGTGTCCCAGAAAGCCAGCAGCAAGCCCCACCTCAGGAAACCAGTGCTAGATCCTGAACCCCAATGTGGTGAAGCAGGCAAACACCAATACCAGTACCCCCCACATGCTTTAGCACAGCCAGGGGAACCAGCAGACTCCAGCTCCAAGAACCACCACATACTTCAGCATAACCCTGAACAGGCATGGTGATCCAATAGCCAGACCACCATTTGCTTCAGTGTAGCCATAGGAAAACACAGAAATACTACACTGGGCCTCACCACATGTCAGACACCCCCACCAGCACCCCAGCTCACCACCAGGTAAGCTACCAGACTTCTACAGCCTCCAGCAGTGCCAGCCAACCCCCAACCAACCCCATAGCAGAGAACCAGACACAAGGATCCCCCATGGGACTCAGGGCAATGTGAGAGCAGCAGTATCTAAATGCCCAGGGTCTACAGCCACTAGCACAAGAAGCCTGAGACAGTGCCCCTTCTACCCTAGAAGAAGAGTTCAAATTAAAAAGGAAAAGAAAAAGGCTACCCCCTCAAAAAAATACTAGCAAAAAACAACCAAAAAAAAAGAATATGACCATAGAAAGTTATTATGGTGACAGGGAAGACCAAGATACAAACTCAGAATACAACAATTATGGGCAAAACCCCAGAGAAAAACAGGAAGTGATCTCAAGCCCAGAAAGAACTCATGTAAGAGCTCAAAAAGGAGCGTATAAATCAAAGAAAAGAGATAGAAGAAAAATTGGGAAAAGAAATGAGAGGGAGGCAAGAGAATTATGCAAAAAGAGTCAACAGCTTGGAAAACTGCTTAAAAAGTAGAATTGGCCAAATGGAAAAGGAGATAGAAAAATCCACTGAAGAAAACAACTCCTTTAAGAGTACAACTGACCAAATGGAAAAGTAAGTACAAAAGATAATTGAGGAAAACAACATCTTAAAAGTCAGAATTGGCAAATAGAAGCTAATGACTCTAAGAGGCATCAAACAAACAAATTCAAAAGAATTAAAAATGGAATAAAATATAAAATATCTGATGGGAAAGACAATTGACATGGCAAATAGATCCAGGAGAGAAAATACCAGAATCATTGGGCTACCTAAAAGCCAAAATCAAAAGGAAGACCTGGACAGCATCTTTCAAGAAATTATCAAGGAAACCTTCTCTTGTGTTCCAGAACCAGAGGGAAAAATAAGCATTGAAAGAATCCACTGCTCACCTCAAGAAAGAGATCCCAAAATAACAATCCCAAGGAATATTATAGCCATATTTCAGAACTATCATGTCAAAGAAAAAATACAAGTGGCCAAAGAGAAAGGATTGGAGGTCATGGAACATGTGATTCCAGAAGACAAAGAAGCTAGAACTACAACCAAGAATCACCTACCCAGAGAAATTAAGTACATTACATCAAGGGGAGAAAAGTTCATTCAATGAAATAAAAGGATTTACAAGCCTTCATAAGGAAAAGACCAGAACTAAACCCAAAATTTGACCTCCTATATCAATACCCAAGAGAAACATAAATAGGTTAAAAGGGAAAAGAAAACATAAGAGACACAATGGAGCTAAACTATTTTCATCCCTACATGGGAAGATGATACTTGTGACTCTTAAAAACTATATCTTTAACAGTACAGATAGAAGAAATATATATAAACAGAGGGTATGGGTATGGGTATAAAGTGAATTTGGGGGAATGACATTTAGAAAATTAAGAGATGAGAAATAGGAGTACAATGGATAAAGAGGTAAAGAAGAGGTAGAATGGGGTAAATTATTCCACTTGAAGAGAAAGACCTATTACAGTGGAGAAGAAGATGGGAGGGTGGGCAGTAGGCCTTGCTTAAGCATTACTCTCATCAGTATTGCCTTAAAGAGAGAATAATATGCACAATCAGTTGATTATAGACATCTATCTTACCTGACAGGGAACTAAAAGGAAAGGAGATTAAGTTAAAGAAGGCAAGGAGACTGACAGAAGGGAGGGAAAAACAGGGGAGGTGGTAGACAAAGCAAAACATTGATGATCTGGGAAAGGGTGAAAGACAAACAGAAAGAAGAATAGGAGGGAGGGAAATATACAACTAGTAGTCATAACTGTGAATGTGAATGGGATGAATTCTCCCATAAAATGAAAATGCATAGGAGAATGAACCAAAACCAGAATCCTACAATATGTTGCTCATAAGAAACACACTTGATGCAGAGAGACACACAAAGAGTAAAGGTAAGGGGGTGGAGCAGAATCTATTATCCTTCAACTGAAGTAAAAAAGCAGGGGTAGGAATCCTGATCTGAGACAAAATAAAAGCAAAAATAGATCTAATTAAAGGGGGGGGTGGAGCTAAGATGGCAGCTGGAAAGCAGGAACTTGCTTAAGCTCTCCCCCAAATCCCTCCAAACACCTGTAAAAAATGGCTCTGAACAAATTCTAGAGCTGCAAAAACCACAAAAAAGCAGAGGGAAGCAGATCTCCAGTCCAGGACAGCCTGGATGGTCACTGGGAAGATTCTATCGCACGGTGCTGGGAGCAGAGTGGGTCCAGCGTGGGCCATTCCAGGAACAACAAGACCAGTAGTCCAGCAGGCAGAGAACGCCTTAGGGGCATGAATCACTGAGCTGTAGCAGTTACCAGACTTCTCAACCCATAACGCCAAAGACAAAAGAGCAGGTTAGTGGGAAAACTGCTGGATCTGGGTGAGAGCTGCTGGCCCCAGACGGTTGGGGGGGGTGGGAGGGGAAGGGCGGCGGTGGAGGTGGTACAGTGGTAGCAGCAGGAAGTTCCTGTGACTGCTTCCAGAGCTCCAGCTGAGGTTACTTCCAGCCCCAGGCCTATGTCGGGGGAGTAATCAAGCAACCTATCAGAGAGAGAGTGCAGGGTTCTCTTGCTTTGCCCTGCTTGGATCAGGGTCACAGTCCTGCTTGGCAGTTCTTGGGGGAAGAGGATGGCTCGTGGCAGAGCTTGCAGTGATGGTGGAGTAGAAGTGGCTCTGAAAACAGCAGCACAGCCCCTAAAGCTTGGAACAAAGTACTTTCTACCCTACAAGCATTCATACCCTGACAAAAAGCTCAAGGGTCAAGTAGTTGGCTGGGAACAGAACATGACCAGGCAGCTAAAAAAGGACTCAGACTCAGACTCCAGAATCTTTTTTTAGTGACAAAGAAGATCTAAACATACAGCCAGAAGAAGTCAACAAAGTCAAAGAGCCTACATCAAAAGCCTCCAAGAAAAATTTGAATTGGTCTCAGGCCATGGAACAGCTCAAAAAGGATTTGGAAAAGCAAGTAAGAGAAGTAGAGGAAGAATTAGGAAGAGAATGAGAGTGATGCAAGAAAATCATGAAAAACAAATCAATGACTTGCTAAAGGAGACCCAAAAATACCAAAGAAAATAACACCTTAAAAAATAGACTAACCCAAATGGCAAAAGAGCTCCAATAAGTCAATGAGGAGAACAATGCCTTGAAAGGCAGAATTAGCCAAATGGAAAAGGAGGTCCAAAAGGCCACTGAAGAAAATACCACCTTAAAAATTAGATTGGAGCAAGTGGAAGCTAGTGACTTTATGAGAAATCGGGATATTATAAAACAGAACCAAAGGAATGAAAAAATGGAAGACAATGTGAAATATCTCATTGGAAAAACCACTGACCCAGAAAATAGATCCAGGAGAGAAAATTGAAAAATTATTGGACTACCTGGAAGCCATGATCAAAAAAAGAGCCTAGATATCATCTTTCAAGAAATTATCAAGGAAAACTGCCCTGATATTCTAGAGCCACAGGGCACAATAGAAATTGAAAGAATCCACTGATTGCCTCTTGAAAAGATACCAAAAAGAAAACTCCTAGGAATATTGTCACCAAATTCCAGAAGTTCCCAGCTCAAGGAGAAAATACTGCAAGCAGCCAGAAAGAAACAATTTGAGTATTGTGGAAACACAATCAGAATAACACAAGATCGAGCAGCTTCTACATTAAGGGATCAAAGGTCTTGGAATATGATATTCTGGAGGTCAATGGAGCTAGGATCAAAGCCAAGAATCACCTACCAAGCAAAACTGAGTATCATGCTCCAAGACAAAATATGGTTTTCAATAAAACAGAGTACTTTCAAGCATTCTCAAGGAAAAGACCAGAGCTGAATAGAAAATCTGACTTTCAAATACAAGGATCAAAAGAAGCATGAAAAGATAAACAAGAAAGAAAAATCATAAGGGACTTACTAAAGTTGAACTGTTTTATTTATATTCCTTCATGGAAAGATGATGTTTGTAATTCTTGAGACTTTTCTCAGTATTAGGGTAGTTGAAAGAAATATATATATATATATATATATATATATATATATATATATATATATATATATATATATATATAGACAGAGGGCACAGGGTAAGTTGAATATGAATAGATGATATCTTAAAAATAAAATAAAATTAGGGCTGAGAGAGGAATATATTGAGAGAGGGAGAAAGGGAGAAATAGAATGGGGTAAATTATCTCACATAAAAGTGGCAAGAAAAAGCAGTTCTGTAGGAAGAGAAGAGGGGGCAGGTGAGGGGGAATGAGTGAATCTTGCTCTCATCAGATCTGATTGAGTAGGGAATAACATACACACTCAATTGGGTATCTTACCCCACAGGAAAGTAGGAGGAAAGAAATAAGAAAGGGGGGATGATAGAAGGGAGGGCAGATTAGAAGAGGAGGTAATCAAAAGCAAACACTTCTGAAAAGAGACAGAATCAAGGGAGAAAATTGAATAAAGAGGGACAGGATAGCACGGAGGGAAATATAGTTAGTCTTTCACAATATGACTGTAATGGAAGGGTTTTGCATAAAGATACCTGTGTGATGTATGTTGAATTGCTTGCCTTCTTAGGGAGGGTGGGTGGGGAGGGAAGAGGAGAAAGAATTTGTAACTCAAAGTTCTAAAATCAAATGCTCAAAAAAAAGAAAAAAGTTGTTTCTGCATGTAACTGGGAAACAAGATACACAGGCAATGGGGTATAGAATTCTATCTTGCCCTACAAGAAAGTAAGAGGAAAAGGGATGGGGGAAGGGAGTGGGGTGACAGAAGGGAGGACTAACTGGGGAATGGGGCAACCAGAATATATGCCATCGTGGAGTGGGGAGAAGGCAGAAATGAGGGGGGTAAATTCATAACTCAAAATCTTGTGGAAATCAATGTAGAAAACTGAAAATATTAAATAATAAAATAAGAATTTTTTTAAAAAAAGAGAGAAGGAAGGAAACTACATCTGGCTAAAAGGTACCAGAGACAATGAAGCAATCAAATTAGAACAGCAAGGAATAGTCTAGTTTTGAGATATATGGGGAGGGGAAGAAATTATAAACAAATAACAAATACAGAGCATTATGAAATATAGAATAGATAATTTGATTACATTAATTTAAAAAGCTTTTGTACAAACGTAACCAATGCAACCAAGAACAGAAGAAAAAAAGAAAGCTGGGTAACAATCTATGCAGCAAATGTCTTTGATAAAGGCCTTATTTCTCCAAATACGTAGAGAACTGAGCCAAATTTATAAAAATACAAGCCACTCCCCAAATGATAAACGGTCAAAGAAATTGAACAGGCAGTTTTCAGATGAAGAAATCAAAGATATCTATAGGCATACGAAGAAATGCTCTAAATCACTTTTGATCTGAGAAATACAAATTAAATAACTCTGAAATACTACCTCACATCCATCAGATTGACTAATATGACAAAAAAAGGAAAATGATAAATGTTGGAGAGGACATGGGAAAATTAGAACACTAATAGAGTGTTGCTGGAGTTGTAAACTGATCCAATAATTCTGGAGAACAATTTGGGACCATGCCCAAAGGGCAACCAAGCTGTGCATACCCTTTGATCCAGCAATACCCCTATTAGGTCTGTATCCCCAAGAGATCATAAAAAAGGAAAAAGGACCTACATGTGCAAAAATATTTATAGCAGCCCTATTCATGGTGGCAAAATATTGGAAACTGAGGGGATGCTCACCAATTGGGGTATGGCTGAGCGAACTGGTATATGAATGGAATGGAATGCTATTGTGCAATGAGAAATGATGAACAGGCAGATTTCAGAAAAACCTGGAAAGCCTTGTTTGAAGTACAAGTACAAAGTAATGCAAAGTGAAATGAGCAGAACCAAGAAACATTATACACAGCTCAGCCATATTGTGGGATGATCAACTACAAATCGCTCAGCTCTTCTCAGCAGCAAAATGATCCAAGACAAGTCCAAGCAACTCATGGAGAAAAATGCTATCCATATCCAGATAAAGAACTGATGGACTCTGAATGCAGATCAAAGCATATTTTTTGTTTACTTTATTCTTTCTGGTGTTTTTTTCTTCTGATTTGTTTCTTCTTCCCCAACTGTGACAATTATGGAAATATAGATAGCACATATATAAACTATAACAAACTGCCTACCATTTTCAGAAGAGGGGAGTGGAGGGATACAGGGAGAAAATTTTGGAAATCAAAGTCTTGTAAAAATGAATGCTAAAATTTTTCTTAATATGCAATTGGGAAAAAATAAAATACTATTAAAAAATAAAAATAAAATAAAATAAAACCCTGTATCACATATCTTTTATATGAGTATAACAGCCAAGAAAACTAACAGAAATATATTTGACCAAAAGCTGGTATCTAATTGATAAGATTAAAGTATATGAATGGTTATCCAAAGAATAATTGCTATTAAATGCCATATGAAAGAATGCTCCTAATCTCTAATGATAAAAGAAATGCACATCAAAACCGTCCTAGAGTCTTCACCTCACAAGCAGAAAATTGGCAAAGGTGGAAAAAGCAGGGGGGTTGGTCACAATATTGGAAGGGTTGTAAGGAAGGAAACACTGATGGTAGAATTTTAAATTAGCCTATTAGAAATCAACATTCTCTTTGACCCAGAGATCCTACTGACAGGTATATACTCATAAAGAGAACAACGACAAAAAGATTCCCATATAAACCAAGGTATTTATTGTAGGACTCACTGTGATGGCAAAGAACGTGAAACAAAATAGATGTCCATTGATTAGCGAATGGTTAGTGGGATATTTTGTGCTATAAGAAATTTTATACATGTATGATAAATGCAGAGAAATGTGGAAACATATAAACTGATACAATTTGAAATCAGTAGAACCAGGTATAAATATAATGACTACAACAAGTTTAAAAGAAAGCCAACAACAAAACAATTGAAACTTAATGCTGTGAAACTGTAATGATCAAGCTTGACCCAAAAGACTATTGATATGAATACATCTCCTTCCATTTGTTTTTAGAGTTGGGAAACTATGGATTTGGAACACTTCATATAATATCAGATATTTTTTACTACATTGCTTAGCTTTCCTGAATTTTTTTCATTTTTTTTTCATTCTTTATTATAATGGATGACTATTCTGGAAAGGCATGGGGAGGAGGATATAGTGGGAAATATAATTCATGTGAAAACAAAGGATATCAATTTCTTAAAGAAAATAAAGAACATTTTAAATAGTTGAATTTTCTAAGGATGTCAACACATTTAATAAAAATTGAATTGAAAGTCACTTTGTGCCACCTATTTAACCTGGTTTGCATGCCCTCAGGAAAAAAATGATCTCTCTCCTATACCTTATGGATGGGCAGGGTAAGGCACTTAATTAGGTAAAGAGGTTTTCAAAATTAGGAAATTTTAGGATTGAGTTCAATGTGGGTCTCACATTCCCCATGTGTTGTTTTCCTGCAGAAATCTCAGGATACTACAATTGAATAACAGAGACATTAACCCTTATAGTTCAGGGTTATAAATTTTCACAATACTTTCTCTGAGGTTAGTATATGAGGAGACTAACTAAAGGAGGAAAAGGCTAGCTCTTCATAGAAGCTGTAATAGAGTGGTTCTAGGCTAAAGGATTTTCAAACTGAAACTGTAAAGATAAAAGGGAAGGAAAATAGAAGATAAGTAGACAATGAGAAAAAGAATGTATAATTATGGAGTATCTTAGTGTTATAGAATCTCACTGCTAGAAGAGGACTCAGAGGTTGCGTAGATCAATCCACTACTAAACAATAATCTACTTTACAACACTGGTAACATGTGGTCACCCATTCTTCATTTTTTTTTATTTTTCTTTTTGTTAATTTAAATTTATTTATTTAACATATTTGGTTTTCAGCATTGATTTTCACAACAGTTTGAATTACAAATTTTCTCCCCATTTCTACCCTCCCCCCCACTCCAAGATGGCATATATTCTGGTTAGCCTGTTCCCCAGTCAGCCCTCCCCTCTATCACCCCCCTCCCCTCTCATCCCCTTTTCCCTTCCTTTCTTGTAGGGCAAGATAAATTTCTATGCCCCATTGCCTGTGTATCTTATTTTTTAGTTGCATGCAAAAACTTTTTTTTTGAACATCTGATTTTAAAACTTTGAGTTCCAAATTCTCTCCCCTCTTCCCTTCCCACCCACCCTCCCTAAGAAGTCGAGCAATTCAACCTAGGCCACACATGTATCATTATGTATAACCCTTCCACAATACTCATGTTGTGAAAGGCTAACTGCATTTTGCTCCTTCCCAACCCATCCCACTTTATTGAATTTTCTCCCTTGACCCTGTCCCCTTTCCAAAGTGTTGGTTTTGATTACCTCCACCCCCATCTGCCCTCCCCTCCATCATCCCCCCCTTTTATTTTTTTTTATCTTCCTCCCTCTTCTTTCCTGTGAGGTAAGATACCCAACTGAGTATGTATGGTATTCCCCCTCAGGCCAAATCTGATGAGAGCAAGGTTCACTCATTCCCCCCTCACCTGCCCTCTCCCCTCCTCCCACAGAACTGCTTCCTCTTGCCACCTTTATGCGAGATAATCCACCCCATTCTATCTCTCCCTATCTCCCTCTCTCAGTATGTTGCTCTCTCATCCCTTAATTTGATTTTATTTCTTTTAGATATCTTCCCTTCATCTTTAACTCACCCTGTGTCTGCTCTCTCTCTTTTACATATATATATATATATATATATATATATATATATATATATATATATATATATATAAACACACATATATATACACATACATACATACATATACACATAGATATATACATACATACACATTCACTTATATATATACATAAATATATATATATATATATGCATATTCCCTTCAACTACCTAATACTGAGGTCTCATGAATCATACACATCATCTTTCCATGTAGGAATGTAAACAAAACAGTTCAACTTTAGTAAGTCCCTTGCAATTTCCATTTCTTGATTACCTTTTCATGCTTCTCTTGATTCTTGTGTTTGAAAGTCAAATTTTCTATTCAGTTCTGGTCTTTTCACTGAGAAAGCTTGAAAGTCCTCTATTTTATTGAAAATCCATATTTCGCCTTGGAACATGATACTCAGTTTTGCTGGGTAGGTGATTCCAGGTTTTAATCCTAGCTCCATTGACCTCCGGAATATCGCATTCCAAGCCCTTCGATCTCTTAATGTAGAAGCTGCCAGATCTTGGGTTATTCTGATTGGGTTTCCACAATATTCAAATTGTTTCTTTCTGGCTGCTTGCAGTATTTTCTCCTTGATCTGGGAGCTCTGGAATTTGGCGACAATATTCCTAGGAGATTTCTTTTTGGGATCTATTTGAGGAGGCTGGATGGATTCTTTCAATTTCTATTTGGCCCTGTGGCTCTAGAATATCAGGGCAGTTCTCCTTCATAATTTCTTGAAAGATGGTATCTAGGCTCTTTTTTTGATCATGGCTTTCAGGTAGTCCAATAATTTTTAAATTATCTCTCCTGGATCTATTTTCCAGGTCAGTGGTTTTTCCAAGGAGATATTTCACATTGTCTTCCATTTTTTCATTCCTTTGGTTCTGTTTTATAATATCCTGATTTCTCATAAAGTCACTAGCTTCCACTTGCTCCAATCTAATTTTTAAAGTAGTATTTTCTTCAGTGGTCTTTCGGACCTCCTTTTCCATTTGGCTAATTCTGCCTTTCAAGGCATTCTTCTCCTCATTGGCTTTTTGGAGCTCTTTTGCCATTTCAGTTAATCTGTTTTTTAAGGTGTTGTTTTCTTCAGTGTATTTTTCAGTATTTTTTTGGGTCTCCTTTAGCAAGTCATTGACTTGTTTTTCATGGTTTTCTCGCATCCTTCTCATTTCTCTTCCCAATTTTTCCTCTACTTCTCTAACTTGCTTTTCCAAATCCTTTTTGAGTTCTTCTATGGCCTGGGACCAGTTCATGTTTTCCTTGGAGGCTTTTGTTGTAGGCTCTATGACTTTGTTGTCTTCTTTAGGCTGTATGCTTTGGTCTTCTTTGTCACCAAAGAAAGAATCCAAAGTCTGAGACTGAATCTGGGCGCGTTTTCGCTGCCTGGCCATATTCCCAACCAACTAACTTGACCCTTGAGTTTTTCAGTGGGGTATGACTGCTTGTAGACTAACGAGTTCTATGTTCCACGTTTGGGGGGGAGGTGCCAGCTCTGTCAGACCCGCACTACTCCTTCCCCAAGAACCCCCAGCCAGGGCTGGGCTTAGATCTTCAGCAGGCTTTTGCACTCCTGCTCTGATCCGCCACTTAATTTCTCCCACCAGGTGGGCCTGGGGCCAGAAGCAGCAGCAACTGTAGCTGCCCCACCTCCGCTGCCCCCGGGGCTGGAAGCCGAACAGTGAACTCCTTCCACTCCCGCAGCTTTTCCCACTAACCTTCTCCGCAGTCTTTGGTGTTTGTGGGTCGAGGGGTCTGGTAACTGCCGCAGCTCACATATTCAGGGCACTAGGGGCCCATCCGCCCGACTCCAAGTTTGGTTGTTCCACGCCGCTCAGGCTGGGCTCTGCTCCACTCTGTTCCCAGCTCCCAGCTCCTTGTGGAATAGACCTCACCCAGAGACCATCCAGGCTGTCCTGGGCTGGAGCCCTGCTTCCCTCTGCTGTTCTGTGGGTTCTGTCGTTCTAGAATTGGTTCAGAGCCATTTTTTATAGGTTTTTGGAGGGACTCCGTACAGAGCTTACTCTAGCCCCTGCTTACCAGCCACCATCTTCACCCATTCTTCATTTTAAAACCTCTCCTGAAGAAGGGCCCACTCTCTGCTAATGCAGTCTTTATACCTTTAACATCTATATTTATTAGGAAGTTTGTCTTTTCATCACACAGAAATATTTCTCTCTGCAGCTTCTACCCATTGATACTGCTACCTTGTCCTCCGGTCAAGCAAAAAGCACGTGTCATCAAAATAAGTGGCAAACATTTAAAGTCTGGATCCACAAGAAACATTTTGCAAAGACCCCTGCTTTTTCCCAGCCAGAACTCATAGCCTCTCTCCCCACCCCCAACAAATAATGCTTTTACTATTAGAAGCTCATAGGCACATAGAATTAGAGCTGGAAAGAAATTTAGAGAGCACCCTACCCAACGTCCTTATTTTATGGGGAGATAACTGAGGTGGAGAGCAGGAAATGACTCTTCCAGGGTAGTAAATAACAGAGGTGGATTTTGAACCTCAGTCTTCTCATTCTCAGTCCAGAGCTCTTTCCACTATGCTAAGTGGAAGGATTCCAACACCTCTATTTAACAAATGAGGAAATTTAGTCCCATAGAGGTAAGTGACTCATTAAAAAAAAGGATTCAAGTGTAAAAACTATACAAGTGATGATCAATTCCCTTTTATGCAAGTAGTAAATTTCAGAACCCAGTTTTGAACCCATGTATTTGAATACCCAATCTAATGGATTTTTTCATTAGAACATTTTTTTTCACAATTTTTCTGTCACCTGGATGAGGTTGGGAGCCTTTTCCTTCCAGATACAAATCCTGGAGGGGGCTTTGAAAATAGTAGCTACTCTGCTGTTTTGTCTCTTGGTAACAAGGGTTTGCAGCTTTTCTGGCTTAGAGGATAAATGTCTGAGTAGAAGCCAAACTAAACCTTTGAACTAGAGGGATAAAAACTAACCCATCTTATTTTCCACAGCCTTAATCACAACATAAATCTATTGAATGATTTCAAATCAGACATGGTAGCTTCCAGGAACAACAGATATGAAATATTTATAAAGGTTTTATTGACCCAGATGTCTACAAATAACCCATAATATTTGGTGTCTGTGAACAACATGCAAGCATGAACATTGAATGTCTGACGATGCTATATGAAGATATTCTCTCTCTCTCTCTCTCTCCTCTCTCTCTCTCTCTCTCTCCCTCCCTCTCTTCTTCCCTCCCTCCTTTCTCCCTCTCTCCCTCCTTTCTAAGTAAAAAGAAAAAATGATTCCAATCTCTACTACTACCACACTTCCTCCACCAAGGCTTTAGATACATTACATGCTCTAGGAAACTTTACAAAAGAAAAAAAATCCATTGAGAGCAATCTCTTGTTTCTCTGGATTTGTTATTTTCTCTATAGTGATACCTTTTTATAAGACATACCCACAAGTCTTTAGGGGCAGATAGGTGGTGGTGAGTAAGGCACCAGCCCTGGAGACAGGAGGACCTGAGTTCAAATCTGGCCTCAGACACTTGACATCCTTACTAGCTGTGTGACCTTGGGCAAATCACTTAACTCCAATTGCCCTGCCTTCCCTCCACCAAAAACAAAGATGCAGAATAAGACCCACATTTTAAAAAAAGACATACCCGAAGCATTCAACGTCATCACTGGTAGCTTGCCCCCACATTCTGTCTTTGGAATCATTTAGACTCTGAAGTTGCAAAGGTGTTTATTGTGATTTTCAAAAGAGAATAACTACATCACCTCATAAGAATGATTTGAATGGTTCTTCAATATATCAAGAAGGTTAAAACTAAAATAATAATAGCTAGGGGCAAGTAGGTGGCACAGCAGATAGAGTGCCTCTCCTTGAGTGAGGAAGATTCATCTTCTGAGTTCAAATCCATCCTCAGACAATTACTAGCTTTGCAACTCTAGGCAAGTCACTTAACCCTGTTCGCCTCAGTTTCCTCATCTATAAAATGAGCTACAGAAGGAAATAGAAAACCACTCCAGTATCTCTGCCCAGAAAACCTCAAATGGGGTCACAAAGAACTGGACAAAACTGAAGATAACTGAACAACAACAGTAGCTAACATTTATAAAGTGCTTACTATGTACCAGGAACTATGCTAAGTACTTTACAATTATTACCTCATTTGATCTCACATTATCCCCATTTTACAGAAAGGGAAACTGTGGCAGGGGTTAAGTGATGTGCCCAGAATCACATAGCTAGTAAGTATCTAAGGCAGGATTTGAACTCATCTTCCTGTCTTCAAGTCCAGTGAAATCACAAAGCAAACCACAGCTCATTTGAAAGGAAATTTTACATGCCCTGAAAATGAAAGCATTGGCCTTTACCACACTCTATCTTTACATTTGATTGATATTTATCTTTCATGAACAAGTCTCCATATGCTCCACTTTCATTTAGGAAACAATTGGGGAGTCCTTCTGAAGTTAATTTAACACCTAAGAATTCCCAAAGGCTTTGCCCAAAGACCTAGGAATCTGTTTGATAAAGTGACTACCTTAAATTTCAAAGGTATTAGGCTCCCCTCCCAGACTGGTGCTCTACTTTCCTGAGGAAAAAAATTTCTTGCTTTTTCTTTTAATAATTATGTGCACAGAAATACGGTAAAAGGTACTAGCAAACTTACACTACTGACTTTCTAACATTGGGACTATAAAACAAAACTGTATGTGTAGTGTCACCCACAATTAAAGAGATACCCTTGATAGTTACCCAAACAATTTCAAAAGTTCCTCTAGTACTTTCGGTGAGGCCTCCATGGAGCTTTCAGATGATGATAGGTGAGAGAAGGGAGGGTGACCAAGCATAAAGGAACAATGCTGAAGGGACTGCACACATCACTGAGGTGAAAGATCCAATGAAGTATAGAAGTATCACTTCAAGAATAGACTTTCCCATCCTATACCATCTCTATGCAAATGACTCACATCTGTATATCCAGCGCTAATCTCTCCCCTGAGCTTCAGTCTCACATCATTAGTTGCCTATTGGATATTTCAAACTGTGCATCTCAGAGATATCTCAAACTCAGTATGCATAAAAAGAACTCATTAGCTCTTCCTCAAAACCTACTCCTCTTCCACATTTTCCCAGTTTGCCAAAGATAATTTCACTATTCTCTTCAACTCTTCACTCTCTCTCAGTTTACACATCCAATCAGCAAATCTTACCATTTCTATGTCTATACATCTTTTTACATCTGACCCCTTCTCTCCACTAGCATTTAACACCTTAGGTCAGGCCTTCCTTCCTCATATAGATTATTATCCTGTGCAAAGACATGAAGACAAAAGATGAAATATCATGTATATAGAATACCAAATAAGACTATTGGGTCAGAACACAGTATGTAGAAGGCAGTGATGTGAAATGAAACCGGAGAAATGGGCTGAACTCAGATTGTATAGGGCTTTAAATTCCAAACAGAGGCTTTCTTTTATACTAAAGGTAATAGAGATCTTCCGAAGCTTCTTAAGCAAGGGAATGACATGGTAAGAGCTGAGCTTTAAGAATATCAATTTGGCAGCTATATGGATGGTGGAGAAAGACTTACTATTTGTATAATTTTGCGGAAGTCACTGAACCTATATGTACCTATGTACCTTTCTTTCCTCAACTGTAAAATTAAAGAGTTACATTATTGCATTACTAAGGTTCCTTCCAACTCTATATCCATGATCTTATGTATCTCTTTTTTTTAAATATTATTTATTTATTTAATTTTGGAGGGGGGAAGGCAGGACAATTGGGGTAAAGTGACTTGCCCAAAGTCACACAGCTTGTAAGTATGTCAAGTGTCTGAGGTCAGATTTGAACTCAGGTCCTCCTGACGCCAGGGCCAGTGCTCTACTCACTGCACCACCTAGCTGCCCCCTATGTATCGCTTCTAAATGCAGAGGTGTACTGGCAAGAGTTTGACAACTGGTTCTCAGAAGAAAAACAATTATATGTGTTACACATATATATATATATATAATATGTATATATTATATATATATATCTACACACACATATACACATACACATATATATACATATTATATATACATGCATATGTATATATATGCATGTACATACGTATTTATACACATATATGTGCATGTGTATGTGTGTATATCTATACATACATATGGGTGCATGTGTACATGATGTACTTTCAAGTTTGATCTGCATATTAACATTTTTCTCTGTCACTTTCATAAGTCTTGACAATCAAAAACAACAACAACAAATCAAGCCCTGGTTTGTAGCATTTGCCAGTTTCCATGATGCAAATGCTTGCACTGAGAATTTGACAATAGGATCTCACGAAGCGGTTTGAACTGGCTCTAGAACTATCCTAACTATATGTGTATACATACACTGTTACAATCTCAGAATAGTTTTTTTCTCCTTGGGCTTAAGAAAATAGATTAGATCTTCATGAGACAGTAAGTCACCCTTCTTTGTGAGTATGTTGGAAAATACTCTGGAAAACTTCTCAATGATAAAAATACTGTGATGCATTTATACACCATTTTTAAAAATTTCATTTTAAAATGAAAACATTAAAGCACTGGATCCTAAAATAACTTTGCTTATCATGTCTATCAGAACCTTTCTGGAGAATAAATAGAGCCTGACCTGATAGCACATGCCTATATTAGCTGCTACTGGAAAGATTTTAGGGCAATGAGGTGGTGCAGTGGATAGAGACCCAGTTCTGGAGTCAGGAAGACCTGAGTTCAAATGTGACCACAGACACTTGCTAGCTGTGTGATCCTGGGCAACTCACTTAATCCTGTTTGCCTCAGCTTCCGTATCTGTAAAATTAGCTGGAAAAAGAAATAGCAAACCACTCCAGTATCTTTGCGAAGAAAACCCCAAAAGGGGTTATGAAGAGTCAAACACAACTGAAATAACTGAACAACAGCTGAAGAAATTGAGGCAGGTGAATCACTTGAGCTCAGGAGTTCTGAACTGCAGTCAGGCTAAAACCAATCAAGGGTCTACAACCAGTCTGACATGAATATGGTGAGCCCCCAGGAGCAGGTGGGAACAAACTGTTCAATGTCAGAAATGGAGCATGTCAAATTTTCCATGCTGATTAGCAGTGGGATAGGCTCATGAGTAGTCTACATTTCCAGCCTGGACATGATAGAGATATCAGTCTCATTTTTAAAAAATGAGAAGTAAATCAATAAATAAAAAAGATTAATAAATAAACAAAGCAAGTCATTACATGAATAGCATAATATTAGAATTACAAGGAAGATCTCTTATCCTAAAACATCCATTCACAAGTAAGAATGTCATTTCATTTGAAATTCTAGCACTAGAGTTAACTCCTTAGGCTTTGAATGACATTCAGTCGAGAATTTTTGGTTAAGATACAAAAACCTCTAGGAAGCACACCACCTAAAGTCTTATAAGCTAATAACATCATAAGAAATTTGTTATTAGATACCTTCCAAAAGCAACTAACTACCTAAAAGTCTCCTGGGATGCCAGGAACACCAGAAGGAAAAAGAGATGTCTTAAAATCCAAGACGTTGGTCTATGTCTCTATAGACAGAAGCTATGCTTGTAGTTTAAATATAGATGTAATTTTAATGCCTTACCCTCATGTAAATTATATGACTTTATAGAGCCACAATAGAGTCCTTCCTAAAAAGATTAAAAATATAATGAAGATTTATGTATGATTCCTGTATGGAATAAGGAAGATTAATGCGTCTTTACTCTCTATTCTGTAAAGATTAAAATTGCTTTCTGCTTGCAACATCCCTTAAATACAAATACGTTAACGTAGCTGGGAAACTCAAACCTGCTTGCTATAATAGCAGATTACACCTTGTTCCTAAATCTCTGGATAGGACAGAAGAGTATTTATTATTAATAAAATGTAGTAAACCGCTGGTTCAAACAAAGAATCCAAAAGAACAACAAACATGTAGCAAATGATTCCTGACAAAAGAGACAAAGCCATAATTAACTGCTTCCCTCCAACTAGCTACAATTAACAGGAGCAGCACTAATGATTATAAGTCAGGCTGGTGAGCTTTTGTTGTGGCATTTCAGTGTGTACACAAAAGCTTCACAGAAGAAAGCATCTTTAGCGTGAATTTCCTCCACCTGCCCATCACCGCATCCCTAACTGTCACCCGTTGTCAATGCTCACGGGAAGAGCTTCCTGGCAGCAGGGCTCAGCTTCTCAATAATGCATCAAAGCTGGCTTCTTCATTTGCCAACATTATTATTCTTCCATGTCAACAATCGAGCCTTGATTTTCATATTAATTTGGAATTTCCATAGTCATCTTGAGTTGCAAGGAGGGGAAAGAGTGAAAGAGCCCAAAGAGATTCAGAAAATGTCATGTGGGAAAAATCGTTTGGGTACAACAAGCAAACAAAGGACTGCAGCAGAATTTGCAGGTATAAAGAAAGATACTCATTACCCCCTGACATGAGGACTTATGTATTTCCTGCTTGTGCAACCAGTGCAGTCCACAGGGACCCCTCATCTGTCAGTTGGCTTTGCCACTGTGTTTGTCATGGCTTTGTAGGAGAGTCTATAATGTGGAAACAACACAGGAAATATCAGATGGATGAAAATAATAGCCTTCTGAAATAACTCTAATAAAAACAAACCATTGGTGACTGTGTGGAATGTCTTTTGTATTCCAAAGCTTAGTATGGCTCCAGGTTTTCAAACAGTGGCAATTTTTAACTATGAAATTAATTAGGCAATTCCTTTGATATAACAGCCATTTGATCCTCTAGGGAACCTGAGTGTTGATACATCATTGAAATTACTCTGTTCTTTGTGACACCTCCCCACATAAATTAAATCAACTTAGGTTCAGTATGATCATGGAAAGAAGTATAATGAGACTTTCAAAATAATCATTCTTTCAGGTAATTTTTCAATTTAGCTTTATTTAATTCCGAACATCTTTTAAGTGAATTTAAAACAATAAATTCATCATTATAAGACTTAACTATGAGACAGCATGGCATAGTGGGTAGAGACCTGGCTACAGAAGGAAGACCAAGGTACAGGTCCTACCTCTGACACATTACAAGTTGTGTGACCCTAAGCAAATTTCCTAACTGTACAGTGCTCTAGGCAAAGAAGTTCCACAACAAGAGATCCCTACACCAATTGAATCTCTCAGTCTGTCTTCCTAAGCCCATGGTACATCACTACTAGACTTCTACCTAGAGAGGACATAAAATCCTGCTCTCAACAGAGGAAACTTAGATTAAATTCCAACTTGTGCTAGAAAGAGTGTTAAGGGAATTCAATAAGCATTTATTAAGCACCTATTTTAATGCTAGGAATAGTGCTAAGGCCTGTAGATAAAAAGAGAAAAGCCAAAAATTCTCATCCCTCAAGGTGTTTAATTCTACAGGGAGCATGAAACACGTACTCAAATCAGGAAGAGCAAAGTGTATTAAAAAATACAATGAAATGAGGCCCCTAGCAATTGAGGCAATAATGGAAGGCTTCACATAGGAGATGATATGAGCTGAGCCTAGAAAAGAGCAAGGAGAAGTGAGGAGGAAAAGGATACCACAAACCAATTTCTTCATAGCTTTCAAAATAACGATCTCTATACATAGCTAGTGGTATCCTGTCAGAAAAGATAGAGATTATCTCATGAATATGTCAGACAAGGTCAGTGTGTCAGGTTATTTTGGTGGGGGGGCGGTATTTGGGGTTTTTTTGTTTTTTGCATAATTGTTTGTTACAAGGGATGATTCACTCTAGAGCAGAAGTATTTCCAAAAATGTTAGTGATGCAATAACAAAAAGTATCAGTAAAATATTTGTAAATAAAAAAAAAATAAATTTGAAGGCAAAAAAAAATCAGAGAAATTATTCAAGACAAGAGCTAATTTGAGGTTCCCCAAAATTATTTTCTTCTCCACTGTACCTATGCTCTGTCTACCCCTATGTCCTGACTATGCAGTACCTAGGAAAAAGGAAAGCATCCTGGGTGTTCAAAAATAAAAATACAAAGTAAGTAATGGCTCATGCTTGTGTAGGACCATAGATTCAGAACTGGCAGGTACCTTATGGGCCATCTAGTCCAAGCCCCTCATTTTAAAGGTAAAGGAACTTAGCCATTAAGAGGTTAAGTTAGTTGCCCATTGTCACACATGTAGTAAGTGGCAGAGTGAGAATGTGAAATTAAGTCATCCTGACTCTAAGTCCAGAACTCTGTTTACTCTGCAAAGGTGGCTCTTCTAATGTACGTTAGAGTTTCCAGAGTGTTTTCCTCACAACCCTGTGAGGCTGGTATTGCAGGTATCACTAATAAGAACATTTAAATCTCACCTGGTCCTTTGTCCCTGCCCTTTCCTACTTTGTTGTGCTTCCAATACATTACTCTTCTCCAAATACTCTGAGCTCCAGTCAGACTGGTATATTAGCTGTTCCTCACAGACACTGAGGCCTCTCTTTTCTCAGTGTCTTTGCCCACTTGATCCCCCATGTCTAGAATACTTTCTCTCTTTAACTTCATCTCTTGCAATCCCTAGTTTTTTTGCATCCTCAGTTCAAATGCCATTTTCTACATGGAGCCTTTCCTGCTTCCCTGGGCTATTAGGGCACATTCCCCCAAACCAATTTGATTTATTTGGTATTTATAAGCTCTGAAGATCTTTATCCCAAATTCTACTTTCACTAGAAAGTCAAGTAGCTAGAGGAATACTATCTTTAGACTTCAGGGGTCTGTTCATAAAATCCCATTATCATTGGCAAGTTGGCTTCCCCAAACAAAGCAATCATTCCCTCTGTCCAGGGTTCTAAGACTACCCTAAGAGAAGGTTATTCTTTCCAATGTTATTGATTCAAGTTCCCACTCCAGTATGGTTTCTCCAACATTAATTTCCAGTTACAGGTAGTATCTCTCTTATTTCACAGACTGACCCATTGACCACAGACTATGATCATTTTTATCAATGAACATCAATTAGATTTTATAAAGGGATATTTAATGAGAAGACATTGTAAGAACCATAGGTACAAAAAAAATTCTCTTCAATCAGGGACACACTGTCCCTTATATGGGCCTCAGTCCCAAGGAAGAATGAGCTCAAACTTAATATGTCTACTATAAATAAGTCTATCTACTAAGTTCACTTCTGAGTGTGGCATAGTTGATGGATGAAGTCACTCTAGCAAATGATCTCAGTTGCTAGGTCTGATCTACTTCTGGGATAGGTCCCATAAGCGACTTCTCACTGGGCTCAGCTGCCAGCAGAGTCTGGTACACACTCTAATTCCTATATCTGTGGTGATTTACACTTCTAGCCTTTTAAATATCATAGTCACAACTGAGTTTATTCCATTTCTAATACTCTTTTACCAAAGAACAGTAAAGAACAAATTCAATTAGGCAAAGAAACAGAGATGCCATGTTCATAGCCACATGTCAGTCTGGGTGTGGAGAGAGATGTCTGGTGGCTGGCAGCCATTGCTACCACTGCTAGGACATCTCTCCTCAGTTAAAAGTTTATAGAAGTTATTGCCTTGTTCAGCAGCCAATCCAAAAGCCGTTTAGGTGCTATATGGTAAGCAGATGGGAAACAGTCATGGACTATCTATACATACTCTAAAGCCCACAGAAAGGCTTCCACCAGGTAAAGCATAGTCTACATACTAATTAGGGCAGGGTTTCATTGATCAATCCCATGTTGAATATATGTATGTATGGTTGTTGTTGTGGTGGTTGTGGTTGTTCGGTCATTTCAATAGTCTCCTTATCTTTATGACTCCTTGAGATTTTATTGTCAAAGATACTGCAGTGATTTGCCATTTTCTTCTCTAGCTCATTGTTCAAATGAGGAACTAAAGCACATAGAGCACAAGTGACTTGCCCAGGGTCACACAGCTAGTATGTCTCTGAGGCTGAATTCGAACACAAAAAAATGAGTCTTCCTGATTCCAAACACCATGGTCTATCCACTGCACCACCTAGCTGCCCTAATACATATTATATACATAACAAGTTGTCATTTCTATTAGAATGAAAGCTCCTTGAGGGAAAAGACTGCCTGACTGTTGACTGTGTGTCACCAGCACTTGGCAGAGTACCTGAGATATAGCAGACCTTTAATGCTGCCTAAGGGCAGTTAAGTAGCATAGTGGATAGAGCACTGGACCTAAAGTCAGAAAGACCTGAGCTCAAGTTTAGGCTCAGACATTTAATGTGTGACCCTAGACTTTTAACTTCAGTTTATTTCAATTTCTTCAACTGTAAAATGGGAATAATAATAGCATCTTCCTTTGAGAATTTTTGTGAGATAAGATAAAATAAATGCTAGCTATTATTATAAACAATAAACATCTATTTATGGATTCCATATTACAGATGGAGAAAATGAAACCCAGAGTGGTAAAAATGAGTAGCCAAAGTTTACACAGCTGGTAAGTGTTAGAATAGGGTCCCATACCCACATCAAGTCAACAAATCTTTTTAGATGTGCCAGGCACTGTGTTGAGCTCTGGGAACACAAACAGAAAAGAAAGCAAGCCCTGCCCTGAAGAAGCTTACATCCTAATGGAGGGGAGAGTAAACACAAAAAAGGAACAAGAAATGGTGGGAGAGGTACCCTAGTGCAGGTGTCATACGCAGCACCAGAGCAGAATAAAGGAGTGAAACCGCCTTCCTAAACTTTCTTAACATGGAGTTCCTAGAGGAATGGACAAATCAGAGAAGGGCCCACAAGGATAAAGGGATCCTCTAGTGTAAGAAGACAATTGGAGCATGGTGGTAGGAAAAAATCTGGAGAACAAGAAAGGGGGCCTGAAGAGGAATAAAGAGAATAAAGGATCAAATCCCGTGATTCTTCCATTGTACCACACTATCCTGGTTTTGTTCTAACTACTCCATTTCTGTTTTAGCAGTCTCCCTACCCCCAAACTTCACTGGTTCCGTGATGTTGCTGCCTACCTGCAGAACTCTGACATCCCAAATAGATCTATAATTTGACCTTTCTCTTCCCTGACCTCTCATCAGAATTTAATTATTCTACTTCCCATCCCTTGAGGACCCAACTACTGTAGCTAATCATACATAGCATGCAAGTAGCTAGATCCTTGTTCTTCCCACCTCTTAAGGCCAGTCCTGAAGGCCTTTTGTGAGGGCTCAATAGATATTACACATTTAAGGTCATCTGAAATTCCCAGAAATAAAGCTATGAGTATCTGATAAAAATAGCATCAGGCTGGGGAACTGGCTGATAAAGGATTATGTTAACATTGCCATCATAATATTATAATACAATGACAATACTTTATAGTATATAACTTCAGTGCCCTAACATTATTGATTCTTTTTTGATCCTTTAATTCTTTTTATCCATAACTTCAATTTTAGGACATTCAAACAACTTTCAAACATATCACACCAATTATTTCCATCTCTTGCAATTCCTTTTTTCAAAGTTTGCCACTAATATCTTCCTTAACCTGCTCCTCCCTGCTTCCATCCAGGTGAAAGCATAGTATAGTAATATATGCATATGTGTGCACCTATATACAAATATGTATAAATATACATATATGTGTGTGTGTATAGATGTATGTATCTGAAGTCAGAATATCTGGGTTCAAACCCTGCTTCTATTACTTATTTTGGTTGTATCCAACTCTTCATAACCCCATTTGGGGTTTTCTTGGCAAAGATACTGAAAAGGTCTGCCATTTCCTTATCCAGTCCATTTTACAGATGAGGAAACTGAGGCAAACAGGTTTAAGTGACTTGCCTGGAGTCACACAGCTAGTAAAAGTCAGAGGTCACATTTGAACTTGGGTCTCTACAACTCCAGGCCCAGTTCTCTATCCACTGTGCCACCTAGCTGCCGCTACCACTTATTACCTATATTGAATTTGAGTAAGCCATTTAACTTTTCTGGCTTTGTTTTCAAATTTGTAACTTGAGTGGGTTGGCCCAGATGCACTCTAAGTTCCCTTCCAGATCTAGTGATATAATCCTACAATCTTGCCCTCCTCAAATTTCTCTCAGTCTTTTGCCTAAAACTCTATTTTGGACTTACCTCATCCTCCTAATTATCATAGCTATTAGTACCTTTTTTCTCTCCTGCTTCCCCTAATTTAAATTGTAAGCACCCTGAAAGCAACATATGGGTCATATCTATCTTTTTTATTTCCAGTGTCTGGAACAGTACCTTGCACAAAAGAGATACTAAATAAATGTCTGTTGAATTAAAGGGAATTTCAGAGCTGGCAAGGCAGCGTTGGATATAGTTAAAGGTAAAAAGGTGTTTTACAGTTTGCAGTTATGATCTGTCAACCCTAAAGTCCAAAACTTAAAGTCTCTCATCCTCAGTAAGTGTTGTAAGTGTCTAAAAGTTGCCCCAAATTCCTAAAATTAGAATTACAGAGGAGGAAAATCAATATGACATATTTTCTTATACTTTAAGACTATGGACCACTGGGAATAGGTTAGATAAAGGTATTGAGGATCTGTGAGGTATATGGAGGTGTATTTAAAAAGCAGACTTCTGTTCAAACAAACAATGCTACCAATGGAGCTATCTTAGACAATAACTGAAATTTCAAAAGACCTGGCAGACAGCTGTTGGAAGGGAAAAGAAACAGAGGAGAGTCCTACTGTAAAAGAATAGGATAGATTTGTTAAATGAACATATATATATATATATATATATATATATATACTTTTTAATATCTAATAGAAAAATATAATTAAATGAAAAATTATATTACCTGTGATTTAAATACTGTTTTCCTATTGTAAGCTCTACTTTAAAAGCATAGTATATATTTGTTATGTGAGCATTGACATATATAGACATAGCATTTTTAATCATTTTATTTTTCCCTAATTACATGTTAAAACCATTCTTAACATTTGATTTTTGTGGGGGGGGGGGGCAGTTTCAGTTCCAAATTCTATCCCTCCCTCCCACCCTGAGACAGCAAGGGATCTGAAATAGGTTACACAACTACAATCATGTAAAATATTTCCATATTAATCATTTTCTACATGGAGACAGAAGAAAAGAGAAGAAAGAAAGAGAGGGAAGGAAGAAAGGAAAAGAGAGAAAGACAGAGAGAAGGAGAGAAAGAGAGAAATTGAGAAATTGAGAAAGAAAGAAAGAAAGAAAGAAAGAAAGAAAGAAAGAAAGAAAGAAAGAAAGAAAGAAAGAAAGAAAGAAAGAAAGAAAGAAAGAAAGAAAAGAAGGAAGGAAGGAAGGCAGGAAGGAAGGAAGGAAGGAAGGAAGGAAGGAAGGAAGGAAGGAAGGAAAGAAGGAAGGCAGGAAGGCAGGAAGGAAGGAAGGAAGGAAGGAAGGAAGGAAGGAAGGAAGGAAGGAAGGAAGGAAGGAAGGAAATAAAATAGTATGTTTCAATTTGTCTTCAGACAATATCAGTTGTTGTTTTTTTCCCTCTGGAAGTAGACAACATGTGTCATCGTGAGTCCTTTGGGATTGTCATGGATCAATGCATTGTGAAGAATATCTATGTCATTCACAATTCTTCAACATACAATATTGCTGTTATACAGTGTTCTGGTTCTGCTCACTTCACTCTGCATAAGTTCATGTAAGTTTTTCCAGGTTTTTCTGAAATCATCCTGCTTTGTCATTTCATATAGCACAATAATATTTCATCACAATCATATATCAGGACTTGTTCAGCCATTCCCCAATTGATGAGCTGTAATACCAACCCAAATGGGACTTTTTGTTGTGTTTTGTTTTGGAGTGCTTCTCAGCACTAAGGCAATCAAATGCCTTTGATTGGGTCTTGCCTTTGTTTTTCGGAAGGCCTACACCCTTTTGCTAATTAGGTCATGAGAGGTGTGAAGCCCTCTGACCCTAAAAATGTGTGTATGTGTATGTGTGTGTGTGTGTGTATACATATATATACTTATATATGTATATTATATATATATGTATATGTATATGTATGTATATATACACATATATATACACACACACACATATATATATATATGCACCCTGAGCTTAATATTATTTTGGGGCTCACTCACTGGAAGTGTGTCCTGCGATTTGATCAGATGAGACTCTGGGTAGCCTTTGGAGCCCCTGGCTTTGGAAAACCTAAATGTTGGTGCTTCTCTCTCTGGTAACTATGTATGTAATGTCTTAGACTGACAGCTAGAAGCCTGTCTGCGCATTTGTGCTATTTTGCTCTGTTTATGTAATTTCTACTTGTAATTTTTGTGTTTTCTCTGAAGTTCAGGGTGCTGATTTTTTTCCCCTGAACTAAGTGAATGATATATATATCTATATATAGATATATAGATATATATATGTTTAATTAATGAGATTGTAAATCCATTAAAGTCGCTTTACTTAGAAAAGCAGATCAAAGAATCTGTGCTAGCAGCCCCACTGTGTGCTGGTGTTATTGGTCTTACACAGCCAGAGCAACTACAAGTGGTGTTGTTGTTAATGGGCATACCCTCAATTTCTAATACTTAGCCACTACAAAAAGGGGTGCTAAAAATATCTTTGCACAACGAATTGGTTTTTTTTTTCTTTTTTTAATTTCTTTGGAATATGAGACTAGTAGTGGTATTGCTACATCAAAGGGCATGGACACTTTTATAGCCCTTTGGGCATAGTTTCAAATTACTGTCCAGAATGATTGAATCAGTTCACAACTCCACCAATAACTCATTAGTGTCTCAGTTTTCCCACATCCCTTCCCACATTTATCATTTTGCTTTTTAGTCATACTAGCCAAGCTGATAGGTGTGGGGTAGGTAGCTCAGAGTTGTTTTAATTTGAATTTTTTTCTAATAGATAATGATTTAGAGCATTTTTTCCATATGACTACATATGGCTTTAACTTTTTTCTGAAAACTGCCTATTCATATCCTTTGACCATTTATCAATTGGAGAATGACTTGCATTCTGATAAATTTGAATCTGTTCTCTACATAGTTGAGAAATGAGTCTTTATCAGAGATATTTGTGGCAGATTCTCTACCCAGTTTTCTGCTTTCCTTCTAATTTTGGTCGTATGGTTTTGTTTGTGTAAAAACTTTTTGATTTTATGTAATCAAAATTATCTATTTTACATTTTGTAATACTCTTTATTTCTGGTTTGGTGATAATTCTTCCCTTATCCATAGATATAACAAGGTAAACTATTCCATGTTCTCTTAATGTGCACCATTTATGTGAAACTCATGTATCCATTTTGACCTCATTGGTATATTTTGTGAGAGGTTCATGCCATACTGCTTTCCAATTTTCCCAGCAATTTTTGTCAAATATAGAGATTTTTTCCCAGAATCTTGGATCTTTGGGTTTTCTGTACACTAGATTACTATGGTCTGCTCATTTCATTCTTCATTATTTCATGCAAATCTACCATTTTTTTTCTAAAATCAATTATAGCACATGTTCCATCGCAACCATATACCACAACTTTTTCAGCCATTCTCCTATTGAAGTTTTTTAAGCAGGGAATGCAACCATGATCTCAGAAAAGGCAAAAACAATAATGGACTTGATAAAAAGAGATAAACAGGGAAACTGCATTGGTTGGTTGTTTGTTGTCCTCCATTCTCAAAGAGAACCAAGGTGACATCACTATGCTGGGGGCAAGATACAGTATGTCCAACTGTGGCTGATCAGAACAATATACGCTCAGAAAGCTCTGCTACAGGTCTGGCACAAATAGGCCATCTGAACATTTCAAGTGGAGATGTCTCTAAATTTGTTTATCTTACATTTCTTTTGAGCTACTGCAATTCTGCTTTGCTCATGGAACACATCTCCTTTGATGAGGGCACATCAAACTGGGTGGTCCCATGCCAGTGCCTCCCATGTCTCACTTTGATTCCAAAGTCCCTCAGAGAGACCTGGAAAGTGTTCTTGTATCACTTCTTCAGACTTCCATGTGAGTTCTTGCCTTGTGAGTTCTCCATAAAATAGTCTTTTAAGCAAACATACCTTTGGCATTTGAACAATGCAACCAGCCCATCAGAGTTATGCTCTTTGCAGTAGTTTGAATGCTTAGCAGTTCAGCTCAAGAAAGGACATCAGTGTCTGGTACCTTATCATGTCAAGTGATCTTCAGAATCTTCCTAAGCCAATCGAACAGAAGCAATTCAATTTCTTGGCATGGCACTAGTATACTGTCCAGGTTTAACAGACACACAACAATAAAATCAGCACAATTCTGTAGACCTTCAGTTTGATAGGTAGTCTAATACCTCTTCTCTCCCATACTTTCCTTCAGAGCCTCGCAAACACTGACCTAGCTCTGCCAATGTGTGCATCAGCCTTGTCATCTATGTGTACATTCTTGGACAGTAAGTGAACTTACCCACAGCATTCAAAATTTCTCCATTTGCTGTAACATCCACATATGGATAATGTGGCGCTGGCTGGTGAAGAAACAACACTATTGACAGTGAATTTGTATCAACATTCATAGCATATAAATACTTTAAAGAGAAGTTAAATCAGTTACAGGTAGAAATAGACAGTAAAACTATAATAATGGAATGAATAATATATAATTTTTAGGTTTATAAAAATCTAACAAAAATAGTATGGAGAAGCTAAGGTCCTGAAGAAAATTTTAGAAGAGTTGGATATTTATAGATCTCTAGTGATTACTAAATGGTAATTAAAAAAAAAGTATTTATTTCTCAATTATGCATAATATCTTTACCAAAAGTAGCCATTTATAGGGACATAAAATCCTCACAAATAAATGCAGAAAAGTACAAATACTAAACAAATCCTTTGCTGACCATAGTGGGGAAATTTTTTTCAATAAAGGATAACTGAAGAAATGATTAAAAAGTAATTGGAGATGAAATAATTCTAAAGAACTGATGAGTCAAAGAAAATTCATAGAAACAATGCAAATTATAACTTACTAAAACTCTTGAGATATATTTCCATAAAGTCCTGAGGGAAAAATTCTATATTTGTAAATACTTTCATCAACAAAAGAGAAAGAATAGCTCAATTAATTGGTAGTGCAACTTTAAAAAGCTTTTAAAAATAACATTAAAAATGAAACACCAAAATTAAAATTCTGGAAATGAAATAAGAGATTAACAAAACTGAAAAAAGAATTGAGTTAATAAATAAGATAGCAGCCTTTAAAACCATGAGCATAGAGAGATTCTTCACTAATTAGATTTTTAAAATAAAGAAGAAAATCACATTATCAGGATGAAAATGAAAAAGAGAATTCACAACAATTGAAAAGGAAATTATTAGAACATACAACTGTATGGCAAGAAAATTGATAACAAATGAAATGGGCAAATATTTATGAAAATATATAATTCCCAAACTAACAGAACAAAAATAAAGGACTTAATTCAATCTTACAACAAAACCAATATAGTTACAATTAAAAGGGATGCAGTTAAGAGGAGGTGGAGGTGGGGAGGATAGTAGAAAATTTCTCTGGTAGTAGTCTTTAATCTGATTCAAATTTATCAAAACAAGAGCCATTTCCTAATTAATCATTAGTCAAAATATATAGTCAATTTTTCAAGGAAGAAATCTAAACTATCAACAACCATGCTTTAAAAAATGCTACAAATCACCATTAATTAGAGATATGCAAATTAAGGCAACTTTGAGATTCTACCCCGTATCTATCCAATTCCAAGAAATGAGAATAAATGAAAATGGTAATCACTGCTGGGTCTATGCACATTAATGCTGTGTTGGAGAAGCCATGAAATATTGGTCCAGCTATTCTGGGAAGCAATTTGGAACTATGCCCTAAAAGTCACTAAATTATGAATACTTTTTGAACCAATAATGCCACTACTATCCCTATCCCCCAAAGAGATCAAAGAAAGAGGGAAAGAACTCATGTATAAAATACTTCTGGCACCTCTCTTTTTGTAGTGGCAAAGAGCTAGAAGCTAAGAAGTTGAAATTGATTAGGGAATAGTTGAACAAACTATAGTATATGAATATATCATATAATATAATTGTAATAAGTATTTTATACATATGACACTGTTTGGAAACTCCATTACTGAAACCCATTTCTGGGCCATAGTACAAGGGCAGAGAGGGAAACTTTTGGACAAGAGGAAACAGGAACCCTAAGGAGCAGTATCACTTTTGGCCATAAGAGATCAGGGACACTGAGGAACAGTATCACTTCTAGTCACAAAGGAATAGGGCTGGAGGGGATGTGGAAAAAATTGGGGCACTAATGTGCCATTGGTGGAGGTGTGAACTAGTCCAACTGTTTCAGTTTCATGATGTGTTGTGGTGGAACCCTCTCAAAGAATTCAGTCAGACCATCTCTAATCCAAGTATGGGCATTTATTGAGACAGACATTTCTTATGCAGTAGGCTAAGTTTCAAGAGGAACCAGCTACTTCAGAAAAAGCAACATAGATTTTTATAGGGTAAAGATGCAATTACATAACAAAAATTATGTGTATTACAAAAGCAGAAGGAATTTTTTAAGGGATTAGGTAACAGAGGAGGGGTCCTAGACTCAGTGGAACTGAAAATACGATTACCCACAATGCATACAGAAAAATCCATTGTGGGGGGTACATGTATATGAAGATGATATTTTCATAAGACTCTCTACGTCATAAATTTACTCTAGGTCAGTTCTTTACTATTACTTCACAAGTGCCTACTTATGAAAAGTCCCTTCTATTATTTTGGGCATCCTGGTGGTGGTGCTTTCTGATTGGCTGAGTATTGTGGTCCTTTCGGAAACTAGAAGGATGCAGTTGTGGTTGAGTTCATGGACATACCTACTATTTCTGTGGGAAATACAAGGAATGGGTCTGGGGACAGTGGCTAGCTAGGGGCAGTGGCTAGCTAGAGGCAGTGGCCAGGATCCCATCACCTGGACATGCCTGCTATTTCTGTGAGAAATATGAGTTTATGGACATACCTGTTGTTCTAATGAGCAGTGAGGCATATATGAAGAAGTTAGGATATTGAGTTGGGGGGGAGTGGCTAGGTAGGGGCAGTGGGCCTGCTGTTTGGTGGGGCCTATAAGGAATTTAGAATATTGGGTCTGGGGGCAGCTTTATTAAGATTCTATCATGACCATTTGGAGGACAATTCAGAACTATGCCCAAAGAGTTATAAAATTGTATGTGCCCTTTGACCCAGCAATGCTAATATTAGTTTTCTATCCTAAAGAGATCAAAGAAAATGAGAAAGGACCTATTTGTACAAAAATATTTAAAGCAGCATTTTTTGTGGTAGCCGAGGATTGCAAATTAAGGGGATTTCCATCAATTGCCAAATAGCTGAACAAGTTGTCACATATAATTGTGATGGAATACTATTGTCCTATAAGAAATGATGAGCAGGGTGGTGTCAGAGAAACCTGGAGAGATGGATATGAACTCATGTAAAGTGAAGTGAGCAGAACCAGAACATTGTACACAGTATCAGCTATATTGTAAAGATGTTTAACTGTGAAAGATTTAACTACTCTGATCAGGACAATGATCCAAGACAGTTCCAAAGCCCCCATGATGAAAACTGCTCCAGAAATAGAAATGAAGATAGAGTTATACTTTTTTACTTTATTTTGGTATTTTTGTTTGTGTTTTCTTTTGTAACATGGCTAAAATGGAAATATGTTTTGCATGACTCCATGTGTATAATCAATATCAAGGAGGGCAGAGGGGCAGGGAGAAGGGAGCAAGTTTGGAACTCAAAATTTTTTAAAATGTTAAAAAAAATGTTACATGTAATTGGGAAATATTTAATGAAATGAATAAAATGAATTTATAATTTTTAAAAATTTTTAATTTTTTTAAATTTAAGAATTAAAATTATTTTTAAAATTTTAAAAAGAAAATTCCCAGAGTTAGGAGATGAAATACATATTCTGCAAGAAACAGCAAGGCCAATGTCACTGGATCCCAAAATAGGCAAAGGGAAGTAAGTTTTAAGAGTGGAAAGTTTATAGAGAAGTTAAAAAGAAGGGAGGATCTTGAGGAAAAGAGGTTGAATTCAGCGATAGACACATTAAGTTTCAGATATCCATGAGACATGTAGTTGAAGATTCCAACAGATAGTTGGAAATGTAAGACTGGAGGTCAGGACAGAAGTTAAGCCTAGATAAATAGGTCTCAGAATTATATGCATAGAAATGATAATTAAATGCACAGGAGATGAGATCACCAAGAATATCCTCTATGCTATTGCCAATGTGATTTACCTTAAGCCAAGATCAAACCAATGTAGTTCACCTACTCAATAAATACCACTATCAATATCACTTGTCTATAAGAAAAAAATACAAACTCCTGTATTTATTTTTTAAAAATATTCACAATCCAGCCTATTTTGAGCCATATTTTATTTGCCTGTACTCCATATAGACTAATCAATCTGACTTTTTCTCTGTTCCTCATTCATGGCAATACATCTTCCATCTCTGTACCTTTGCACTGTCCTTCCCCAGTGCCTTGAAATGTGCTCTCTCATTACCTCTACCTCTTAAAATCCTTCTTTCAAGACACAGCTCAAGTACTATCTCTTATATGAAATCTGTCTTGGTCCCCTTCAATTACTAGTATCCACCCTCATGAACTATCTCATACTTTTTTTGTACTTATTTGTATTTTTCTTAACTATTTTTTGTCTGTATAGACTTTTCTATGTACTTATTGTCTCCATCATTCAATTATAAGCTCTTTAAGGGGATTCATCCATTTTGTTTTTACTTCAAGCATCTGGAATATATATTCCTGGTTCTAACCACTGTACCACAATGCCTGCCTCATGACTTTACTAGAGAGGGTGAGGGGAGGAAGAGAGAAAGAAAAGAGAGATGGAGAGAGAGACAGAGCCAGAGAAGAGAGAGAGGGGAGAAAAACAGAAGAAAGAAAGGGAAGAGAGAGAGAGAGAGAGAGAGAGAGAGAGATCAAAAGGAAAGAGAAAGACACAGACACCCAGATATAGAGAAACACATGCAGAAAGACAGAGATAGAGACAAAGAGATAGACAGTTCTATTTCTATATCTATTTTATGGCAAAATAAATAAAATGCTAAAAATTTCACGAATCAGAAAAAGTCTCTACTGGGGACCAAGCAAGACCTGACATCGAAACATGGCAGAAGTTAGTGCAACTAGCTGGTGCCCTAAAGCAACTTACAAAATTGAAATTGGATTCTTAGAGGACACGGTGTGTTTTAATTTTCAAATGGTGGAACTCCATAAAGAGCTAGTTCTGCACTGAGAAAACTAAACTTACTGAGGAGTCCTCATCCACATTCTCTCATGTTCAGAAGTTTCACCTGAGACCAGACTTCCCATTTTATACCTGGAGACAGAGATAGAATTAATAGTGGTTAGTCCTAGCTGAGTTTCAGCTGCAACCTGACTTCTCTAAAAATGGAATATAGCCCAGGCCCCTTGCGTCAACATTGCCTCATTATAGTAATTTAATGGGTCACTTTATTTTTTTCCCAACACTGTATGATCAAATCTGACATTTGGTTTATGGCAGCAAATTCACTTTCTAGTAAACTTGCAAGAGACTACTGGGGCTCAAATGTTTGCCTTTTCTTTCTTTAGTTGATCAGTCATAAGTGTTCACTAAAAAGAACATTTTTCCCCTCAAAAGTGAGCATCATCTCCATGAGTAAGGAATGGAAAATGACACTGTGTTAAAAGTGAGTTTTTAGTACACAAAGAATTCAGCTCTAATAGCAAATGATTGGATTTTTATACTAAAAACCTTCAACAAAAGACGACACCTAAAATAAGAAAGCAATCTGAAGATAGTGTTAAGAAGTATTAGCATAAGTGATATTAAAAATGCATGTAAGTTTTAAGTTTTGAATTCTCCATTTTTCATCATTGTATACCTCTTTCCTATTCCAAATACACATATTTCCTTCCATACCCTGTGATTTATCTCTGTCTACAGGCAAATGAGCCATTGTCCATGGAGCATTAAAATCTTGGAAGGCTTCTGGCCTTCCAAGTAGATTTCATTTGGGTTTATCTAATAAAATTGTGTGTAACAGCCATAAGAAAATAATGTTAACTTAGATGACCCACTGGCTCTCCTCTGAGGCAAAGTACAATTATATTGTCTAGCTTAACATATCTGATAATGTTAATAGACATTGGAGGCTATCGTAGAAAAGTATCAAATTATATTCAAATGCTCTAGACATTGAAAAACAAGAAAATAAGTTTCTCATTTTTCATGGTATGATTATACTTTCCATAAAATAAGTTAACTCAACATTCTTTTATTCAACTACTTTCTTTGGGTTGAAATGACACTCTGTTATCCAAAATAAGGTATTATAACAGGTTGCAAGTATCATTTGTCTTTGTAGAGAAATCAACTGTGTTATCAATAACAATCCCACTGTTTGGTGAGAGGGATTAAAATAATTTCGTATGCCAATGCTAACTCTCCAAATTTCAAATAAGACAAACTATGTGATGCATTAATGAGATCTGTTTTCTATTCCTGGCTGCCAACCACCTGCTAGTCTGACCATGGCATTGAGTGTTTAAAGTGATTGAACTTGCATACTAAAGATAATGCTTTTTCTTTAATCTCAGAAAAGCAAACAACTGGGCATCTCAATACCATGCTGGGGTTGAATTGAGTCACATGTTAAAAACTAATCTAGTGCATCAGTCACTGCTGAATCTTTTTAAATACTTAAAATTCACATTAACCATTTCTTTATCTAAGGATGTATATCTCTTCCATAAAATGCAATTTTTGTGCACCCTTTAAAATAATTTAAAAACATAAGTGTTGATTTTCGTAAAATGTTCACAAGCCTATAAGATCTAGATATTTTTCCTCCTTTCCCCCATAAAAATATAAATATGTTCTATATGAAAAAGAGGCTTGTTCATATCCATTCCAACACTCCTTCTACTACTGCTTGAGAAATTCCCAGACAGACATAAATATAACTAAGAGAAACAGTTTAAGGGTAGAAACTACAGAGCTTGGCCACTGATTTAATACAGAAGACAAAGGAGAGGGATGAGTCACAGAGAACGCTAAGGTTTCAAAAAGATGTCTGTACTTCTACTACAGAATCACATACAGGTTATTTTTTTCACTTTTCTCTTAACTATGTTTCATTCACTCAGTTCTACCTAATTAAGAGTCAGACTTTACTCGTTTTCAGCCTCATTTACTTAGTCTACAATTTCAGTACAAAGGACAGCCACAAAATATCATGTGTCAGTTTCTGTGATGCCTGTTGTTATCAATTCTTTAGTGAGCAATTTTAGGAAGCTCCTAATTCACTTCACTCCCTATTCTCTACCCATCTCCTCCTTGCCAACGTACTTGTTGCCTTGCATAAACTTCTGCCTGTGGCCCTACTATCCTAATGAAAATTTACTCTACCAGAACACTGATTTAGCAAAGCTCAAGTCACCATGCTTCACGTCCTTCCCTACCCTCCATCCATTCCCTTCTTGCCAACTACCTTTACTGTCAAAAGCAAATCATTTCCTGGTCCACCCCTTAACCCCCCTACCCTCCACCCCCAGTTCTGGATCAAATCAATTATACCATTGTTAAAGAATACAATGTGACAATATGTTGCTCTTATGTCCCCACTTACGATTCCAATAACTTTCTGTCCCACATACCTTCTCCCTGGCTACTGTTTCTATTCTTATATTGTCTTGCTGAGTCAAATGTAAGGTCCTTCAAGGTGAGGACTGTCTTTGTTTATGTATTTTAATTCCAAGTACTTGGCACATAGTATTGTTGTTGTTCAGTCATTTCAGTCATGTCCAACTCTTCATGACCCCATTTGGGATTTTCTTGGCAAAGTTACTGAAGTAATTTGAAATTTCCTTTTCCAGCTCATTTTACAGATGAGAAGCTGATGCAAACAGGGTTAAGTGACTTGCCAAGGGTCACATAGCTAGTAAGTGTCTGAAGTCAGATTTGAACTAAGGAAAATAAGTCTTCTTGACTCCAGGCCAGGCACTCTATCCACTGTACCACCTAGTTACCCCATGGAACATAATAAGCACTTAATAAAAAATTATTAATTCATTAATAATTCATTAATCTTCATTCATTAATCTTATTTACGGCAATACTAATGATATAATGAGTGCTTGAATGGCTCCCCATTGAAGGGAAAAGTGCCACAATAACCTGTCACGAAACATCAAGTATTGAGAAATATTGTAAGAATGTTTTGTACCTTTTGGTCCAAAGCCTAGCAAAATACTTCACCAATAATAGGTATTCGATAACTATTTGTTGAATAACTGATTATTGTGCCATAACATTGAGAAATATAGTAATATTAAGTGAGATATTTGGTATGCTAAAAAAATTCTGGTCTATTTCTTATTGTCATGATTAGTGCAGAGTAGTAGGAGAGAAGAGATTAGAGTTTTGAGCTTTGAGTTTCATGTAGCATCATGGGGCAGAGAATATCTCCTGTAGAGAATAAATAGAGAATTCTTCAGCAGAGCAATCAGAATGAGAGAATCAACTTGGTATAACAGATCTCAGAGTGACAGATGAAAAATAATGATGTGTCAGAACTTACTGTTTGTTCTTGACTTTGCTGAGGCCTGACACTGGGCAGTCTCACTAGTGTTTTTAGGCAAATTGAGATAGGAAAGGGTAAAGGTGGAAAATATGGAAAAGACCCTTAGCATAAACAACACGCATTTCTTAAAGCATGTATTATTTTAAATAGCTAAATCAATGTAATTCAATAAATATGTATTGTATCTAAGTAAGGCATATATTGAATTATTTAATTCCTCTGATTACTGCAGTGGGGAATTTATTAAAGGAAAAGGGAAACATCAATCTAATTATCCTTGGTGTTGTACAAGCACCAGGGATAAGAAGCTGCTGCAATGTAGAGTACAAAAACAACTAGGAGAATTATACAATATTATAGAGAGGTCTAAGAAATCACAAAATTTATAGCTATACTAATGTTGTGGAGGGCAGGCTAGGAAAGCAAGAGAGACTATCAATGGCGTTACTGACAAATGAGGACCAGGAACCAGGAACAGAGTTTAGACAATGCCCAAAATACAAAGGAGCTGGAGGTGACCAGGAACAGAAATCTTGGGGAGGATTATGGACAGTATGTGATAATTTATTGTTCATAATATTATTGCTTAGGGTCTGGTCTTATGTTCATACAATACATATATAGGCTTGTACTTATGGAAATGCTCTAGAGTAGTGGCAGGCATGACACCAGTGAATCATCCCTGTTCCTAGGGATCCCCTTCAACCTTTAAGATAGGACTTAGGTAAAAAGAATATTTGCAAGTTCAAGAGTAGTCCCACATGCAATCATCAGGCCTGAAAACTATCAAAGGATCTAGTAATTCACTTGCCTCTACCATACTGGGAGTCCAACACCCCCCTAATGATACAGTTCCTGGAAGTCTATCACTGTTTAAAATGACAATAGTGAGTGGTGATCTCAGTCAACATGGACCAGTAAAACAAACAATGGAATAACAGGTCAATGTGAGAATGGGAGCTTTAGCCCAGAGGTCACTGAGATCTTTGCTTGAGTTACCAAGAAGGATTAAATGGCCTTATCCTAATTTCCAAGGGGGTAGTTCAGAGCAAACATTTCAAGTTGATAGCTCCACCTGGTTCAAAGCCTGCAGTAGTTTTTGAGGGCTCTATGGACTGTGAATAACCCACTCATAGGTATTGAATATGGTCTCCACATGCACTTGGATGGGCTCCTACTGTGAAAGGGAATAAGGAAGTGCTGTTACAAAAAATCAGGGAATAATTTTCTTAAAGGGAAAAACTTACAATTTGAGAAAAAGGATATGTCCTAGATAGAATCTGTAAATGTAGAATTATTAAAGATAGAATTCAATAATGGAAAACTGATAGTTTAACTTTCTTCATGGCAGGAAATGAAGTGCTAGAAGTATTTTTCCAACATGTGATCTACCCATTCACTCTGACTATATCTCATTTGAGCAGCTCAACAGCTTGATGTGGTAGATACACTAATCATTATCCTCATTTTACACATGAAAAACTGCAGCTCAGAGAGTTTAAAGGACTTTACAGCTAGTAAATGGCAGGGGGGCAGATTTTAATCCAGGCTTTGCCTGTCTCAAAGTCCAGTGTTCTTCCCACTGGAACATGCTATCCTCACTTACATTATTGATTCTATGGGATACCATGACCTACTTTATGACAATCTATTTTTAACACAGTTTCTAGAAATATATTACAATAAAAAGGTGGAGTGTTTCCAAATTGTAGTATACTAGGTATAACACTCAATTCAAAACTCACAACTACTTGAGTTCAATGTTATGATTAATATTTATCATATGTGTCATTTCAGTATATTCAGTACCAATAGACCAAGCAGGGCCCCAAAATTAAATAGCAAAATATTTAATTAGGATAGAACAAAAAATAACTGGGGAAAACCAAACAATAGAATCATTCCTAACCTCCATACACAGAATCTCCCACAGATTCATGAATTGATGAGAAAGGAACTTCCCAAAAATTCATATTCTGTGGAAAGAATGACATTACAAAGTCTACAAATGGCCCTTGACTGGAGAATGGGAAGATTTACAGCTGTAAATTCTGCTTCCTGGCATTGTCACAGCAGGAGGTATTCTCTCTCGGCTCCCCTCTGCTGGGTCACAGTAGCAATCAGTGCCATAGCTCTTGCTTCTATACCAGGCACCGCCTATTTTTTCTATGTGGAGGCAGACTCCGACATTCCCTTCTGCTCCAGGCTCCAAAGCAATGCAATCTTTCCCAATTAGTAGATTGGACCCCATGAGAGCAGATTGCTAAAATTCAGCTCCTTGCTCTTAGCACCATAGCAACTCCTCTCCTCATTTCACAAATCTTAGGAAAATACCAGGCTTGCTGAGAGTGGTCAGCCCTTCTTCAACTTGACTCCATCCAGCTTTTTATATTCCTCCTTCTTTATTTCCTAGCCTTATGACAAAAATCTCCTTTGAGTAAGCACACATCTCCTGAGATTTCAGTCCTAGAAGTACCAATAAAGCATCATATGGAAGGTAGATAAATGCATACTAATGTGCTCCTGTGTCCATGAAATCATTAAAAAATGCTCCATTCAGCTATAAAATACACATAGGATAGGTTGAACTTGGGAGTGGGGAAACATAGGCACTTTGATGACATGATGGATAAAGCACTAGACTTGAAGTCAAAACCTGCTTCAGGAATTTAGTAGCTGTGCGAACCTGGACAAATCACTAAGCTTCGCCTGGCCTCAGATTCCTCAAGTATAGAATAGATATAAGAGCACTTATTTCACAGAGTTGTGAGGATCAAATGATGTATGTTAAGCAGTTTACACACCTTAAAGTGCTACGGACATACTATCACATCATTATTATTATCATCATCATCATCACCACCGTCATTATCATAAAACAGCTTTACCCTAAAAAGACTGGCAGCTCTTCCTGCCTGCTTTGTCAACACATGAATCATTTCACTGAATTGTCACTTTGACTCTTCACTTTCCCATCCTCTCCTATATCCAATCAGTTTCCGAGATTTTCGGAGAGATCACATCTATCCCCATCTCTCCAAACACAGGACCCTACTCTATTTCAGACCCTCGTCACCACTCACCTAGACTATTGAAGTTGCTTCCACAATGTTCCCCCATCTTATTTCTCTCCACTCTCTAATCCAACCTTAACATAAATGCTGAAACTATACTGACAAGGCAAAGGCCTTATCTTATCACTGTCCCATTCAATAAATTCCAATGACTCCCTATTAGTTCAAGAATTTCTCTGTTTGGTATTGAATACCATTTACAACCTAGTTTCAATTTGCCTTCCCAATTTTATTATGCATTACTCCTTTTACTCTATGTTTTAGCTAAACTGTTCTTACTACTTCTCACATACATTCTCTCCAATCTCCATTTCTTTGCACAGACTGTTCTCTGTACCTATGCCCTTTCTTTCTCACATCAACTGTCACCTCCTACATGAGGCCTGACCTTATTCTCCAGATGCTAGTGTCTCTTCCAGCTTAAATTACCTTGAAGTAATATTATATATACTTAGAAGTATGAATGTTATCTCCCTTCAATAGAATCTAATGCTTTCTGAAGGCAGGAACTGTTTCCTTTTTTCCAAGCACAGTGACTGGAACATAGTGAGTTCTTAATAAATAATTTTTGATTGGCTGATTCACTAAATAACAAAACCATGTCAACTCTCATTTCTGAACTTCCATTGAAAGTCTTTTGCTATGCGTAAGGTTACCCCCTGCAGAGACTATACATTTTCTCCACCTTCTTCATAATGATCAGCCTAGTCAAAGGATTTTCATGATGAAGTGATCCAACACTATGACTGAGATGAAATTATGACCCTAAAGATTATGTGTATAAACATACCTATCCATGCTTTCATAGCAACTGTCTGTAGCAAAAGTAATTTCAATCTGAGTGCAGATAAAAAGGGAGTCTTATTGAGATGGCAACAGTTCTTCACTTCTTGATTCAAAGAGACCCTACACAATATCGCTATAGCTGTAAGAGCCACAAGAGGTAGACAAGTTCCAGGAAATGATAACAGATTTAAGAATTCTTCAAGTTAGGACCTATATAGAGAATGGATTTTCAGATATCACAGAATTTATTTATTCAATTAATCTCAATAAATATGTACAGTATTAAGAACCTACTCTGTGCAATGTACTGCACTAGAAATTTAGAGATGCAAAGACAAAAGGAAAACAAAAGTTCCTTCATTCAAGCAACTTCTAGATTTTATACATATTCAGAAAGTCATTAATGTAGTCAACTAAGAATTGCTAAATGATAATGACTGTGTTCTTAAAGCACATACACTATACAAATTCCTATAAATTCCTATTTTTTTTTGTTTCTGCTATAACCAGTATCTAATCTTCTCATTCACAGAGCATAAAATCAGGGAAAAGAGAAACTTTCTTCTTCCTCAAAATTATAAGTCATCATTCAGTTCATAAGTGCTTCTCTCAGTACAGCAGAATGATCACAGGTCTTCGAATCAGAGGATCTGGGTTCAAATTGCACCACTGGTGCTCAATATCTGGATAAAGTTGAGCAAATTATTTTAGCTCCCTAGGCCTCAGTTTCTTCATTTGTAAAGTTAAAGGATTTGACTAGATAGCGTCTGATTTCCCTTCCATCTCTGAATAATTCTATGATCGTGTTGATTCCCTGGCCCTCTCTACCTTTGTTGCTTTTCCAGGCCCTTAACTCTACCTTTACATACCCCCTTTGAAATCTCGATTCTGATTCCCAGCCTGAATATTTGTTGAACTGAGTTAAATTAAATCAAATTTCTGGCACTTACTTCCTCCTTACTTCCCTGTTTCAACCTATTGCCTGTCTACACAATATATGCCAGATGCTTCCTACTTACAGTCTAAATCCTGACTCTTGTTACTTGTCTTGCTCCATGGCAGATCACATATTTGCATGACATAAACTACAAGACAGATAATTCATCATTTGCTTCTTTGAGGAGTTAGATTAGTGCTGATAAGCCTGAAGAAGGCCAAGATCATATACAAGCCTGAACCATGGATACTCTCTCTACACATAGATAAAGATTTTGAATGGAAAATAGAACTGAAACAACAGTCTTAAACATTGCTATACTACTTCAAAAAGAAGTAATAAACTGAATCATGAGGGCCAATGTGTCCTTTGGAAGCCTGACCAAATCTGACAAAAATATGGGATCAGACTTCAGGCTAAAAACCAGTGATACTCTCTCATGCAGCTGGGAGACCTGGAATTGCCCCAGACGTTATGTCTAACTTGAGGGTTTTCATCAGTGTCCTACTGAACATTGAGTGGCAGGACAAGATTATTCACAATGCAGGCCTGGAAAGGAGCCAATGTGCCATCATTGAAGTGATGTTCATCAAGGCACAGCTCTACTGAGCTGGACATGTGCAAAGAAAGGATGACAGCTGGGCACCCAAGTATTTGTGTAGTAAGCTAAAATAAAAAAGGCTCAGAGGACTTACTGAAGCATAAACAGTGTGCCACAGCTGAAGACAATTGGGAAAGTACTGCAGCAGACTGGCTAGCCATCTGTACAGCTGTAAGGAAGGTGGTTGCTCTGTTTAAATAATAGTTCTGAAATGAATATGAGTCCGGGAGAGCTACAAACATCAAGGTACTGTTCAATTAGCAGCTTTAGTCTCTAAGCAAAGAAAAAAAAACTCGACAAAGTAGATGAGATCATTGTTGCTTTACTGGTCTTTCCATCCACATCGAATGAGCACATTGTCAGTGGAGTTATCTTTTAAATACAGAACTGAGTTATCAGACTGCCCTTCCTGAAATTCCAGAAGTCTTTGTTATGACACATAACAACTCACCATTGTACTTTGCTTTGCATTTATAGATTTATCCTCACTCTCATGTAGGTCTTGATATTGAGCATTTGTTACGTGCAAAAATATGCTAAATTTATCGTAGAACCTGTTAACTTCTGGCAAAATGTGTTCAAATGCAAACAGCAGTCAATAGCCACTTTTATTTGAAAACTTAATTTTTTTCCTGAGTTCAAAACACTTGGAAAACAAAACCAGCATGATGTCCCTATCAAAATAGTATCCTCCTGGTGCAAAGTATATTAAGAACTTCAAGAATAGATTATTGCTATGTTTTGAATCCTTAATTCAAAGTGTGCCCTCAGTACAGAGAAGCTTATAGGCAGATTTTTCATGATAATGTGGGAAACTGCATATGAGAGAAAATTGTTGAGAAATAAACAAAACCACCTATGTTGTGTGAAGGACATATTACAAAAACAACCCCCGGAAATTAGTTCAACAAAAACTCAGGTTAACAGACAAATGACAAAGTGGAGGAGGGAATGAAAACTAATTGAGAAAGCGATGTTGATGTTTCCATGATTTAAAACTTTGGCTCTGTCTTCTTCAGTCAATACCCACAAAACAGATTTTGCTTTTAAAAAAGTAATAACTTATGTAGATTAGGTATTTTAACCTATTTCTCATTTAATATTTTTATCCCTGCAATTATGTTTTCTCTAAGAAGGTAAGCTCAAAGTGAGGCAAAGCAAGAATTACCAATTTGAAGCCATTCCTAGCATAGTCACACAACATCCATGATTCCTGGGATCTCAGAGTGTGAAGAAGGTCACAAGAGGCCACTATTCCAACGAATACCTGAGCAAGAATGCCCTCTGTCAAAAATATGATTAGTTTTCATCCACTTTTGATTTACTATTTTCAGTGAGGAGAAACCTCACTACTTCTTGCAGCAGTCCAATCCACTCTGGGGTAGTTCTACTTGTTAGAAGCTTTTCCTGACTCCAATATACTACAATGGATCTAAAATCTCAACCATGTGGGTATTGCCTCCAGAAACACAAATCAAAATTTATCTATGCCTTCCCAGTATGTATGATTCTTGTCCATGTACTTCCATAAGTTTAACACTAGGGTGTACCCAACGTAGTAGAAGCATTGTTCAAGTTCTTTTGTTATTATAGGGAAGCATATGAGTTGTCCATTGGTTGTTCCTCACTCACCATGTCAACAACTCATTTTTTTCCTTGAATCAATCCTAAAGTTGACTTTTTAAAGCTTCCACCCATTATTCCTAATTCTTCCCTCTGGGGCCAAACAGACCCAGCCTAAGCGTCCGTCTATGTGACAAACTTTCAGTTATTTAAAGGTGGCTATCACGTCTCCCTCCTCTAATTTTCTCTTCTCCAGGCTTAACATCACTCACTTCTTCAGACAGTCATCATTACAGCCTGAAATCAACATCTTTTACCAAAAACATTTTATGAAGAGATGTCTCAGTTCATTTCTATAATGTTGATATTTAAGAAGGGTAGAACTCAGTTCTAGGAAATCTCATTCATTCTATCTCTCTCATCTTTAATAAAGCTCACTGCAAAGGCAAGAAAGAAACTGAAAACTGAAAAATCCATTGCTATTCACAATTTTGCCTCCTGTACCCAAGATATGTTGAGAACCTTTGCGTAAACAGAATAAATGCCTTTCACAGTCTCATATCACATAAAAGGGCTTTGTTCTCTCTCTTGATCTGAATAACTCCATCATAAAATTATATTTTAATTCAGGCAAAACAGGAAATCCCTTTTCAGAATTAAGATTTACCCAGCCCCACAGAATAGAAAAAACAGCTTGCTATGCTGCACTTTCAAGGTCATATATGCACCCTGTTTCATTTTTTGAGGCAAGCCCCAGAGATAAATAAGTTAATCCTCCTCTGTTTCCACCTTCCATCATCTGTGAAACTCTGCTGCTCTCAATTGAGGTCCATTTTTATTCTAAAACCTTTGCAATCTGGCTTCTGACCACATCATTTAACTGAAATCAGACTCTCTAAAGGTAAAAAATAATGTATTAATTGCCAAATTTAATGACCTTTTCTCAGTCCTCCACATTGTTGACCTCTCTATAGACTTTGACACTATTAATAACACTCTTCTATTCCATACTCTCTCCTTTCTAGGTTTGCATGAAACTTCTCTTTTTTTAGTTCATCCCCTACCAATCTAACTGCTCCTTCTCAGACTTCTTTGCAATCCATTCAACTCACTAACTTTGGGAATCTTCCAAGGCCCTACTCCCAAATGTTTCTCTTTTCCCTCTCTACTATCTCACCTGGTCATCTCATTAACTCCCATTGGTTCAATTATTATCTCCATGGAGATAATTCCCAGGTCTATATATCCAGCCCTAAATGCATCCTAACCTCTCTTTTCAGTATTGCATGAAAAACTTCTTATTGGACCTTTCAAAATGGATATACCATACGCTTTTCAAATTCAACATAAATACATACAATCTCCCACTCTCACATAGTGAGACCTATTCTGGTCCTGTATCATACAACTTGTGACTATATCACCTCAGACAATCAAACAGTTCTTCCCTGGCAGCAAATAAAGAAAGATGATGTTTGTGCCACATCCCTCACAAGGTTGCTAGGGAACATATTTCATAAGCCTAAAAAATCTTATTTGAGTTATCATTATGATAGAAAGAAATTTGGTAGACTAAATTTCTTTGGTAGAATAAAACTGAAACAGTTCTAAAATAGAAAATTATCTACACTGATATTTTACCAATTTGAACTTACTTTGAAATGTAGAATAAATGTGTCTTAAAATAGATTCCTAGAAACCTTTTCATGCATCCAACAAAACTATCCAGAATCTGGAGGAAAAATGGCATTGTTGGAAGTCCAAGCTTAGCCAATCATTATCCACTATAAGACCAAGAAAAAGGGGTCTGTACCTGCTGCTTTCATCCAACTGGGTTGTATCCCTGTGACAGACTTACTTGTTCAGAAACTAAAGTCATTTTTTTCTAAACTCTGCATGAGTCATCTTCGAATACAAGCAAGCCCTCCAAAACAAGAGAATTCCCAGCTTGAAAAAAATAATCTCAATCAAAATGGTTAAGTAGCTCTTGAATGAGTCTAGTAAAAAACTATCCTGTTCTATTTAAGAGCAATTCTGTCTTTTACCTTTACTCACAGTAAAAAAAAAAAAAATCTTTGACTTTCAGCCAGCCCTGTCATGCCTAGGGCTTTTTCACAGTTTGACTATAATGTATAAATATCTATAATTTCAGCATGTACAATGGACAAAAAGGATACCATAAAAAAATAGTATGGCCTCTTAAGAACGTATTACTGGAACAGTTCAACTATAGAATCCAATCTTTTTTTAAAGAATATCTATAGGAAGGATGAGTCAGGATTTGTATAATGCCTGTGGTTATTCCAAAACCATTTTAAGTGACTCCAAAATAATTCCAGTGTGTTTCCTCTGTAATTTCTATAAACATTTAAAATAATTCCCCACTGAAATCTATTATTGATGCTTTCAATATTTTGATTTGATTATTTTCCATTTAGTATGATAGGCAACCAAGAATTATCCTTATTCATTCCCTAATAGGCATGATACTGACTTTGTCCTTAAGTAGAAAATACATTTAAATATTATTAAAACACTCATTTTAAATAGACATGGACTCATATAATCAAAGCCTAATGATCATGACAACAAAAATAAAAAAAACCAAGAGATATTAGACAGGAGATTTCTATTATTGTCTTTTTTCTATTTTCAATTTTGACTTGAGCCTAAAATCACTGTTTATTAAAAATATTACTCATCCCAACATGTGGTTCCTTAATTCCTGTGAGAAAGCAATCCAAAAAAATAAAACAAGATGAATTTCAAGGAATCACAGGAGAATTCTAAAGCAATTGGCAAAACTGCTGATTGGAAGCTTCTTCGTATGTTGACTCTTTTTTTCTTGCTGATGTAGTTTTAAAGGGCCTTGTAAAACTAATGCTCATTTCACTTCATTTTAACACTGTGGACCACGTGTGTTTTTCTTGGTTATATTTTGTACAAAGGACAGGCAGCTGGTCTGATAGAACTAGTTCATCCTACACATTAACCAAGCAGTCATCTTTGGACCAGGCCTGTACTAGGTAGGCACTTAGAATGCAAAAGCAAAAGAAATAGTACCTTCCCTTAAGGAACTTACATTCTAAAGGGGGATACAATATGCACATATATAGCTATAAATAAAATAAATGTGGGGGCGGAGCTAAGGTGGCGGCTGGAAAGCAGGGACTAGCATGAGCTCCATATGGAGTCCCTCCAAAAACCTATTTAAAAAATGGCTCTGAACCAATTCTAGAACTGCAGAACCCACAGAACAGCAGAGGGAAGCAGGGCTCCAGCCCAGGACAGCCTGGATGGTCTCTGGGTGAGGTCTATCCCACACGGAGCTGGGAGCTGGGAGCTAGGAGCTGGGAACAGAGTGGAGCAGAGCCCAGCCTGAGCGGTGTGGACCAACCAGACCACAAGCTGGGCGGAGGGGGCCCTAGCACCCTGAATCAGTGAGCTGCAGTGGTTTCCAGACTCCTCAACCCACAAACACCAAAGACTGTGGAGAAGGTTAGTGGGAAAAGCTGTGGGAGTGGAAGGAGTTCACTGTTCAGCTTCCAGCCCCGGGGGCAGCGGAGGTGGGGCAGCTACAGCTGCTGCCACTTCTGGCCCCAGGCCCACCTGGTGGGAGGAATTAAGTGGCAGATCAGAGCAGGAGTGCACAGCCTGCTGAAGATCTAAGTCCAGTCCTGGTTGGGGGTTCTTGGGGAAGGAGTAGTGCGGATCTGACAGAGCTGGCACCTCCCCCCCAAACGTGGAACATAGAACTCGTTAGTCTACAAGCAGTCATACCCCACTGAAAAACTCAAGGGTCAATTAGTTGGTTGGGAATATGGCCAGGCAGCGAAAACACACCCAGATTCAGTCTCAGACTTTGGATTCTTTCTTTGGTGACAAAGAAGACCAAAACATACAGCCTAAAGAAGACAACAAAGTCATAGAGCCTACAACAAAAGCCTCCAAGGAAAACATGAACTGGTCCCAGGCCATGGAAGAGCTCAAAAAGGATTTGGAAAAGCAAGTTAGAGAAGTAGAGGAAAAATTGGGAAGAGAAATGAGAAGGATGCGAGAAAACCATGAAAAACAAGTCAATGACTTGCTAAAGGAAAAGGAAAGGAAAAAAATACTGAAAAATATATTGAAGAAAACAACACCTTAAAAAATAGACTAACTCAAATGGCAAAAGAGCTTCAAAAAGCCAGTGAGGAGAAGAATGCCTTGAAAGGCAGAATTAGCCAAATGGAAAAGGAGGTCCAAAAGACCATTGAAGAAAATACTACCTTAAAAATTAGATTGCAGCAAGTGGAAGCTAGTGACTTGATGAGAAATCAAGATATTATAAAACAGAACCAAAGGAATGTAAAAATGGAAGACAATGTGAAATATCTCCTTGGAAAAACCACTGACCTGGAAAATAGATCCAGGAGAGATCATTTAAAAATTATTGGACTTCCTGAAAGCCATGATCAAAAAAGAGCCTAGATATCATCTTTCAAGAAATTATCAAGCAGAACTGCCCTGATATTAAAGAGCCACAAGGCAAAATAGAAATTGAAAGAATCCATCAATTGCCTCCTCAAATAGATCCCAAAAAGAGATCTCCTAGGAACATTGTCACCAAATTCCAGAGCTGCCAGATCAAGGAGAAAATACTGCAAGCAGCCAGAAAGAAACAATTTGAGTATTGTGGAAACCCAATCAGAATAACCCAAGATCTGGCAGCTTCTACATTAAGAGATCGAAGAGCTTGGAATGCGATATTCTGGAGGTCAATGGAGCTAGGATTAAAACCTAGAATCACCTACCCAGCAAAACTGAGTATCATGCTCCAAGGCAAAATATGGACTTTCAATAAAATAGAGGACTTTCAAGCTTTCTCAGTGAAAAGACCAGAACTGAATAGAAAATTTGACTTTCAAACACAAGAATCAAGAGAAGCATGAAAAGATAATCAAGAAACAAAAATTGCAAGGGACTTACTAAAGTTGAACTGTTTTGTTTACATTCCTACATGGAAAGATGACATGTATGATTCATGAGACCTCAGTATTAGGGTAGCTGAAGGGAATATGCATATATATATATGTTTATGTATATATATAAGTGAATGTGTATGTATGTATATATCTATGTGTGTGTGTGTATATGTATATATATATGTATGTATATATATATATATATACATATATAAGAGAGAGAGCAGACACAGGGTGAGTTGAAGATGAAGGGAAGATATCTAAAAGAAATAAAATCAAATTAAGGGATGAGAGAGGAATATACTGAGAGAGGGAGATAGGGAGTGATAGAATGGGGTGGATTATCTCGCATAAAGGTGGCAAGAGGAAGCAGTTCTTTGGGAGGAGGGGAGAGGGCAGGTGAGGGGGGAATGAGTGAACCTTGCTCTCATCAGATTTGGCCTGAGGAGGGAATACCATACATACCCAATTGGATATCTTACCCCACAGGAAAGAAGAGGGAGGAAGATAAAAAAATAAAAGTGGGGGGATGATGGAGGGGAGGGCTGATGGGGGTGGAGTTAATCAAAAGCAAACACTTTGGAAAGAGGACAGGGTCTAGAGAGAAAATTCAATAAAGTGGGATGGGTTGGGAAGGAGCAAAATATAGTTAGTCTTTCACAACATGAGCATTGTGGAAGGGTTATACATAATGATACACATGTGGCCTATGTTGAATTGCTTGACTTCTTTGGGAGGGTGGGTGAGAAGGGAAGAGGGGAGAGAATTTGGAACTCAAAGTTTTAAAAACAGATGTTCAAAAACAAAAAAAAAGTTTTTGCATGCAACTAAAAAATAAGATATGCAGACAATGGGGCGTAGAAATTTATCTTGCCCTACAAGAAAGGAAGGGAAAAGGGGATGAGAGGGGAGGGAGGTGATAGAGGGGAGGGCTGACTGGGGAACAGGGCAACCAGAATATATGCCATCTTGGAGTGGGGGGGAAGGTAGAAATGGGGAGAAAATTTGTAATTCAAACTCTTGTGAAAATCAATGCTGAAAACTAAATATATTTAATAAATAAATTTAAATTAAAAATATATATATAAAAAATAAAATAAATGTGTGAGTATACAAAAGACATATAAAACAGATATATGATAATCATGGAGGGGAAGGCATTAGCAGTTGGCAGGGACCAGAAAATCTACCACTGCTTCAGTATGAATTCAGCTTCATTGAAAACACTTTACCTATCCTGTTTTTAAAAACTATGTCTCCCAAACCTGCTCACTTGCCTGAAATTCTATTTTATTAATCTATTCCTTTAGTTTGATTTCTCTGATTTGGTCAAAATGCAAATATACCTGGAAAATATATATATAACTATAAATGGAACAAAACTTGAGCCCAGCTTCCTTTGGACACAACTGAAAGACACACTACAACCTGTCCCATTGCAAATGTTTGCCTTATTGTTAAAAAATAATTCAAGAGAAATATAAGCCACTCTCAAAAAAATGGATTGTACCCCTAGAATAAGATCTCTTTGAAAAAAAATAGTAGAAATTTAGAATCTAAAACATTAATGGTCAAGTTTTATACTAGTAATGTTTGGGAAAGAGGTATAAACTACTATCAGACCAATATGCCTAATGTTCAACAGAGACAAACATTTACTAGAGAACCTAAGAAACCATTCAGTTCAAGCACCTCATTTTACATGTGAGGAAACCAAAACCTAGGGCAGTGAAGTGATTTGCCCACAATCACATAACAAATTACTGGAAGAGCTGAAATCAGAACCCAGGTCATCTGATTTCCAAGAAATGTTGCTTCCAACCAAAGAGCACTCACTCTTCCTCCCTCATTTCTATGTCCTAGAGTTGCCCAAAGTGTATGACCTATACTTTTATTATCCTAATTTGAAAGTCAAATTCAGCAACCAAGATTAGGTGGGAAGCATAAAACTGGGAAATAATTTTTATAACCAGTATCTCTGATAAAGGCCTCATTTCTAAAATATATAGAGAACTAAGTCAAATTTACAAGAATACAAGTCATTCCCCAATTGATAAATGGTCAAAGGATATGAACAGGCAGTTTTCAGAAGAGGAAATTAAAGCTATCTAGAGTTATAGGGAAAAAATGCTCTAAATCACTATTGATTAGAGAAATGCAAATCAAAACAACTCTGAGGTACCACATCACACCTATCAGATTGACTAACAGGATGAAACAGAAACATAATAAATGTTAGAGAAGGTGTTGGAAAATTGGAACACTAATTCATTGTTGGTGGAGCTGGGAGCTGATCCAGCCATTCTGGAGAGCAATTTGGAACTATGCCCAAAGGGCTATAAAAATGTGTATACCCTTTGACCCAGCAATATAACTTCTAGGGTTGTATCCCAAAGAGATTATAAAAATGGGAAAAGGATCCACATGTGCAAAAATATTTATAGCAGCTCTTTTTGTAGTGGCCAAGAACTGGAAATCAAGGAGATGCCCATCAATTGGGGAATGGCTAAACAAGTTGTGGTATATGAATGTAGTGGAATACTATTGTGCTATAAGAAATGATGAGCAGGAGGACTTCAGAAAAACCTGGAAAGACATATATGAACTGATGCCGAATGAAGTGAGCAGAACCAGGAGAACATTGTACACAGTAAAAGCCACAGTGTGTGAGGACTAATTTTGATAGACTCAGCAGTTCTCAGCAATGCAAGGACCTAAAACTTTTCCAAAGGACTCATGATGGAAAATGCCATCAACATCCAGAGAAAGAATTATAGAGTCAAGATTTATAGTGAAGCATACTCTTTTGTTTTGTTTTGTTTCTCATGGTTTCTCCAATTCTTTATAGTTCTTCTAAGCAACATGACTAATGTGAAAATGTGTTTAATAGGAATGTATGTGTAGAGCCTATATCAGATTGCATGCTGTCTTGAGGAGGGAGAGGGGAGGAAGGGGGAGAAATTTTAAAACTTATAGAAGTGAATGTTGAAAACTGAAAATGAAATTCAGTTAAAAATGTAGCTGGCATATCAAATCCAATCATTTAACAATTCATATTAATGATTAAAAATTTAAGAATTCTAAAAAAAATGTATCCTACCTATAATTTCAAAATGATCCATGAACAAATGCATTTCATGAATATGTGAAGAAGCTTCCAATCAGCAGTTTTGCCAATTTATTTAGAATTCTCCTGCGATTCCCTGAAATTCATCTTGGTTTTTTTTAATTATTATTATCTCACAGGAATTAATGAACTACATGTTAAGATGAGTAATATTTTTAATAACATTTATATATGTATATTGTATCCCTCTTCAGAAAATAGGTTCCTTAAGGGAAGGTACTGTTTCTTTTATTTTTGTATTCTCAGTGCCTACCCAGCATAGGCCAGATGCAAACAAGTGCTTAAAATATGCCTGTCTCCTCAAATCCTGTGACTATAGGGGTCCAGAAAAGGGGAAAACTTTGGGGCATTCTGTGAGGGTCCAATATGCCACTAGTGGCCCAAGTCTAACTGGGGGAGAAATGCCCTAAACAAGATACAAACTGAGTGGTCCCTAAAGCATGATTGGGCACCCAGCACAGGAGAAGGCCCTATGCTTAGCAGACTTCCCTGGGGGAAAGGACCCAAGCAGAGCTTATATGGGGGTGGGGTGGGAGTGGGGGGGGATGCCAGAGCCCTGTGGCAAGATGGATACCCAAGGCAAAACTCAGCAACAAGCAGTCTGTTAGTTCCTTGAAAGTAGAACCTAATCTAGGACACTACGACATGCCCACACCATTCAGCTACTAAGCTTGTAGACCCAAGTGTAGTGCTCCTCTGGACCCCTAACTAAATATTGAAATGCATAAGATGAACACACCAAGGAAAACTAGAAATATGATGAAGAAATACTTTTGTTTGATGCTCAAGTAGTAAACTATGAAGAGGATAGCAACATCAGCATGAATCCATATAAAGGTTCAGAAAAAATATAAAATATCCTGGCCAAAGAGGCTGTAGGCATACCTAGAAGAAACAAACCAAGAAATCTAGAATGGAAAACAAGGGTGGAAAAAATGACAACAAAAATTGGCACTTTAGATTAAAGGAGTAAAAATTGCAAGCAAGGACTAAATGTCCTGAAATATATAATGGGCCAAACAGAAAAAAAATGACTTATTAAGAGAATAAGAAATATTAAAAGCAAAAAATTTTTTGAAAAGACAAAAGAAAATATATAACATACAATATCAAAAACAACTGATGGGAAAATAGGCTGAAATGTTATATAAGAATACTTAAACCATCTGAAAACCATGATTTTTAAAAATGGATACTATATTTTGAGAAATTATGAAAGAAAACTACCCAGCAATCAGAGAATCAGAGGGTCAGGTGAAATGATAAAAAATCCACCAGTCAACTCTGGAAACTCCAAAATGAAAATTCCCAAGAATATCATAGATACAACCTAGAACTACCATGTCAAAGAAAATATATAAGTAGCTAAAAAAATAAAGAGCTCAGGTAACAAGAAATCAAAGTAATGATCACACAAGCCTTAATAGCTGCCAGTATAAAGAATTGAAGAGCTTAGAATAAGCAAGAGAAATACAAAAGAAAAATGCTTAAAACCTAATATAACCTATATGGCAAAAATAAATATTCTCCTCAAGGGGGAAAAATGGATCTTGAAAGCAATAGTTGATTTCCAAGCATGTCTGGTGATATGCTAGAACTGAGTAGACATTTTAAATGGAAATACTGATACTAAGAGAAAGATTAAAAAGTACACATATTTGTTCAATTAAAGTGGAATATATGGGTGTTAATTGTTTACATGTTAATAGGGAGATAAGAAACAAATGTCTTCTCAGAATCCTAATTATTTTAAGTGTCAGAGAGAAAGATAAAAATGATAGAGGATCTACAGATAGTTTTAATCTGTTTTAATGATCTTAGATGAAGAAAATGGGCAAACTATGGGTACTATACTGAGAATTAAAGGAGGAAGAAGAAAGGAAATCACCATTGCATAATAGATGACCATATATCCATAAGACATTCATGAAAATGAATATATAGTCATGGAGGAAGGAGCAAGGAAATGGACATCCCATAAATCTCACTTTTATCCAAACCAGAAAAGCAAGATCAAATACAATCATATGTGCACACACACGCGCGCACACTCACACACAGATTTTGGTAAAACTTATTATATTCAAAAGAGAAATAGGAGGGCATAAGAACAAGGGAAAAGGATTTAAGCAGGAGGTGCAGGCAGATAAGGGAATAGTCAGAAGGAAAACAAACTCAAATAATGGAAAGAGGAATGTGACGCAGGATTAAAAGGAAAGGAAGAAAGAGTAAAAATAGCTAGGATCAGGGAAGGGGGAAGAAAACTGCTGCAACATTCAGGAAACAGGCTCTTTTACTTACAAGATCACAAGTGTTAGGCAAACAACCGTCTCTTTTACTATCTTGTGCTTATTGTTAATAGAGGGGTAGGGGTAAAGGAAGCCAAAAGTACAAAAGGACAAAATAAAAGGAAATATACATAATAAATAAAAACTTTGAATGTTAATGGGATGGACTTACTCATAAAATTAAAATGTATAGCAGAATGGATTTTAAAAAAATACAAAATTGTTTTATAAAAAACATCCTTGAATCAAAAAGATTCTCATAGAATTAAAATGAGGGGCTGGAGTAAAATTCATTATTCATCATTGAACTTTAAAAAGCATAGGTAGCAATTAATTTCAAAAAAGGCTACAGTAAAAATAGAAATGATAAAGAGATAATCAAGGAAATAAAATTATGCTTAAGGGCACCATAGACAACAAATCAATGTAAATAATATATGCACACATACCTGTGTGTATGTGAGTGCCTAAAAGTACAGCATCTAAATACTTAAAGGAAAATGTAATCCAATTGCAGGAAGAAATATGTAGTAAAGGCATTCTTAATATACACCTTTTAAACCTAGGTAAATCTAACCAAAAGATAAGCGATAAAGAAGTTAAAGACATGAATAGAACTTTTGAAAAATTAGAAATGTTGTATCTGTAGTGGTTACTGAATGGGAATAGAAAAGAATCCACAAACTTCTTAACTATATATGACACCATTATAAAAATTCTTTATGTTTTGGGGCATAATAATACCCAGATTACTGGTTTAACTTCTAGCTTATCCCATTTGGGTAAGCAACTTCTGTGGAAAAGGGGCCAAGCAGCCCCACCAAATGCCAACCAACTGCCCCTCAAAGAGAAGGCAATCCAGCCTAGCTGAAGCAGCAAGTCACCCTGAGAGAGAGATGGGAGACAGCATTCTAAGATAAGTCAAACCACCACCACCACCACCACCAGTCCTTGCCATCAATCTCCCCTCAAATCCTAATGGACACTGCCCAGTCACCTGAATACAATAGATATGGAAGAGCCATGATTACAGCCCATCACCTACAGACATCTTCCTGTGAATGAACCCCAATGAAGATACAGCACAGTAAGTGTTCCTGAAGATACAACAAAGAGACTAAAGATCCAGGGGAACAAAAACTTTGGTGACAGACTCATCAGATTCCTTTGCACTCTTAAATGGTTGAACATCAGAAACTGATATAAATTTTATCAGTGGAAATGATGTTAAGGAAAGGTCATTAACACTTCTTTGCCACTATATCCCACGGACCATGGAACTGACTTAAATCTGAAAGCTTCCATATATGTTGTCTCCCTCATTAAAATGTGAACTCTTTGAGAAGAGGGACTATCATTTTTTTCTATTTGCATCCCTAGAACTTACTACAGTGCTTTGAACATAGTAAGTGCTTAGTAAATGTTTTATTCATTCATAAAGACCTCACCAAAAACGTAGACATGCAGAAATACTAAATGTATTATTTGGTGATCACAATGGAATAAAAAAAATTCAATAAAAGCCCATAAAGCCCATAATTGGAAATAAAACCATACTCCTAAAGAACTGGTGGGTCAAAAATAAATTATAGGAACAACAGAAAATTCCATCAAAGAAAATTGTAAGAAAGCAATAACAAATGCAAATGTATACAATGTAACTGTCAGTCCCGGGGTGGGGTGGAATTTATATCCCCAAACACTTTCATCAACAAAAAAAGAGAAAGAATAAATCAGTGAATCTGATGTGCAAAGAAAAGACCTTGAACAAGGAATTGAAGTTTTAACCAAGTGAAAAAGTAGATTTTTTTTGAAAATCGAAGAAGAGATGAATAATATTGACAGAGATAAATAAACATACATTTAATAAAATTGGAAAAAGTCATTAATTTTACAAATTAAATGGAGGTTTGGGGGGGAAATAAAATAAACAGATCAATTAGGTGATATTATTTTTTTAAAGAGAAAAGTCAAATTTTAATACCAAAAACTAAAAAAGTAAAAGCCACAATAATTAGAGAGGAAGCAAAAGAAATTTATAAAAACTTCTTTTACCCAACTGTATGCTAACAAAATTGATATCTAAGAGGAAATGTATGAACATTTATTTAAAAAATAAATTTCACAAATTTTCCCCACAAAATCATTTAAATAGCCCAATATCAGGAAAAAAAGAAAAAGAAAAAAAGCAGCCATAAATCAACTCTCCCTCACCGCCCCCCCAAAATTACAGGACCAGATGGATTTACAAGTAAATTTTAATAACCATTCAAAGAAGTCCTAATTTAAATACAACATAAACTGTTAGTAATGATAAAAAAAATAAAGTAGGCACTCTTTCAATCTCTTTCCATAATAGAAATATGGTCTTCATACCTAAACAAGTGGGCCAGAAAGTAGAAAAAGAAAACTATTAACCAATATCCCTAAAGAAAATTGATGCAAAATTTTAAATAAAATACTAGCAAGTAATCTACAATAATATGCTAGAAAAAGTATACTCTTTGACTATGTTGGATTTATAAATGGAAGGAGTTGTTCAACGTAAGACTATAAATCTAATAATCAATATAATAAAGATAATAATATAAAAAATAAAAACCAAATAGTTATGTCAATAGATCCTGAATATGATTTTTACAAAATCCAATACCCATTTCTATTTATAAATCATGAAAATACATGGACCATATAATAAGTATTATCTACCTAAAACACATAATAAACATCATATGGAAAAAGGTTATAAGCATTACCAATTACATGAAAGGCAAAGCAAGGCTAACCATTGTCATCACTACTATTTAACATCATGCATTTTGAGGAAATAGAGACCTTAACAATTTTAAAAATATTAATTGGTTATGAATAGTTTGAGCCAACATAATGAAAATGAAACAATTTAGAAAATATTTGCAGCAAATTTCTCTAATACAAATCCCATTGCTAGGATATCTAAGGAACTAATTCAAATTTATACAAAAGAAGAAATCAAATCTATCAGCAACTGTATGAAAAAATGCACTGTCTTGAAGATTATCATGCCATAAGAAATGATACAATGGACTATTTCAGAAAAAAACTGGGAAAATCTTTATAAAAAGATGAAGAGACGCTTTTTCTTTCTCTCTCTTTCTGTCGGCGCTGCCCGTGGAGGGGCGGCTGTCTCTTCGCCGGCGCCGTGCCTGCCCTCAGACCCCTCGTGAAACCTAAAATCGTCAAGAAGAGGACCAAGAAGTTCATCCGGCACCAGTCTGACAGATATGTCAAGATCAAGAGAAACTGGCGTAAACCAAGGGGCATTGACAACAGGGTGCGAAGACGATTCAAGGGCCAGATCTTGATGCCCAATATTGGTTATGGAAGCAATAAGAAGACAAAACACATGCTACCGAGTGGATTCAGGAAGTTTTTGGTGCACAACGTCAAAGAGCTCGAGGTGCTCCTGATGTGCAACAAATCTTATTGTGCTGAGATTGCTCACAATGTATCCTCTAAGAATCGGAAAGTTATTGTTGAGAGAGCAGCTCAGCTCGCCATCAAGATCACCAATCCAAATGCTAGACTGAGGAGTGAAGAAAATGAGTAAAGAGCTTTGCAGATTTTTATTTGTGTTAAATAAATCCTGGAAATGCTAAAAAAAAAAAAAAAAAAAAAAAAAGATGAAGAGACAAAGCAAGAAGGAAAAGGAGAACAAGGCAGCTAGGTGGTGCAGTGGCTAGAACGCTGGTCCTGAAGTCAGGAAGACTTATCTTCATAAGTTCAAATCTGGCTTCAGACACTTACTAGCTGTGTGACCTGGGCATGTCATTTAACCCTGTTTGCCTCAGTTCCTCATTTGTAAAATAAGATGGAGAAGGCAATGGCAAAGCACTCTAGTAAAAAAGAAACCCCAAATGGGGTCACAAAAAGCTGGATATAACTGAAAAACAACAGTATTATAGAGGGGGAAAAACACTAACTTTAGAAGTCTGATCAATGAAATGGTGAACCATGAATCTAAAAGAAGGAAGATAAAACATTCTATTCACATCCTATCAGAAAGACGATGAATTTCAAATGCAGTGAGAGACACATATTTCTAAAAACAGTCAACATAGGAATGTGTTTTACCAATGTATTCAATGTATTTCATTAATGTATTCAGGGCTTCACTTTTCAAGATTTTTTTTTAAATTTAATACACACAATGGGATGATGAGATGGTAGTAGGTAGGACGGGTGGAGAAAAGCAAAAAAAGAAAAGAATAGTTCCTAAGGCAAAGTAATGGAAGTTCAGTCATTTGGGGATACTTACAATGTCAGCCCCACAACAAACACTTATTAAGAGATTGATATGAGTCAGAGGCACAGTGCTAAGAGCTGGAAGTACAAAAAAAGGGAAAAAAAAACTGTCCTTGCCCTCAACAAGCTCACAATAGGAGTAGACCAACTAGCAAATATACAGTAGTGACATGGACTCAAGTAAGAAATGGATGATTCAAGTCCAAGATCTGATATTTTCTAGTTGTGTGAATTTAGACAAGTAATTTAGTCCCTCAGTGCCTCAATTTTCTCACATATAAAAAGGGATAATTATATTTCTATGCTTTACCTCACAAAATTGTAGTGAAGAAAGCAATTTATAAACTTTTAAACATTCTATAAAGGTTAGTTATAATTATCCTGACAACTATAATTATATTGAATAAGACTTTCAAGTAGGGGTTTGTTGAGGACAACTTGTACTGGTTAGTGAGAGCCTGTGTTAAATTTTCAGAGGGAACATTTACACCTTAGAAATCTGCAAACGCTAAAAAAAAAAATTATGGCATGATTTTATTGCTTTGTTCATTGTCTAGACTTAAAATGCTAGAGAAAACATTAAGAATGCAGATTCAACTTGTGTATCATGCATACCATTTTTCCAGAGACACAGTTGTTAACCATTTACCTTAACATCCCGGCTTTCAAGGAATACCAGATTTTCTAAAAATGTACTCACAATTAAGCACCGACTTTTTAATGGGCTTATTAAGGCAGAAACAAAGAATTCATGCTCAGAGATGGTAAGAATTGAATAAACATATAAAAATGGAAATCTAATAAGTAAATTTTCAAAATAACCTCTCTCAAGATTCTAATCTTCATCAAAGATACAATGAAATCTTCATAACACTAAAAATAAATCATATTTTATTCTCAAAGTGATGATAGAGTAACTGGCACATGGTAAGTAATAAGCCCTATCTACGTGTCTTGTCTATCTATCTGTCCCCTTTGTTAAAGATGTTAAAGAGCAGATGACTTTAAAAAAAATTAATGAAGGACTCAAATCAGTCAAGCTTCACTGTCTAGAATTTGCCACATTTGAAATGCCTTCTTAACAGAGCCAAATTCAAGAAATTATAGTTACAGTCATAATAATTCATCATTATTTAATGGCTGAAACTTGACAAAGTGCTTTCCTCACAAAAACCCTGTGGAATAAGAGGAGTAGGTATTATTCTCCCCATTTTAGAGTTTAGGGAATTGAGGTATTGAAAGAATAACTGTGTGTATTTCATGTACTTCAAAAGTAATGTTAAAAATAAACAGTTGTTAGTTTAATTATAAAATGAGTTAATATATGTAAAGCATTTTGTAAAACGTGAAGCACTATATTCATCTTAGCTGTATTATTATTATTATTATTAATGAGAGTAATTTTTACCTTGTGTTTCCTTTGAGGCACTTAGATGTTACTCTTTGTTTAGCTTATTTGACTAAATAAATTTAGTGTGTACCATCGCACAGTGGAAAGAACACTGAATATGGAGTTTAAAAATCATTTAAATCTGGGCTATTTCATTCATGGATTACATGATTACAGTCAAGCCATACAAACTCTATGCCCCATAGTTTTGTCATTAAATAGAGTCAATAGTACACTAATTATGTACGTTGCAGGATTGTCATTAGCATAAAGTAATGATTTTAAAGAGCTTCTTAATTTTTTTTAAAGTCAGTGTTTAAACATGATTATTGTTTTTCTAGAGTCAGGAAGAAGAAAAATATATAAACTTACATGCATGTTTATATGTGAATAAATTTTTCAGTCATTTCCAATTCTTCATGACTCTATTTGGGGTTTTCTTGGTAAAGATACTAGAGTATCTTTGCCATTTCCTCCTCCAATTCATTTTTACAGATGAGGAAACTGAAGCAAACAGGGTTAAGTGACTTGCCCAGGGTCACACAGCTAGTAAGTTGTTTCAACAATCCGGCTAGCAGCTGCTGTGGTGGTATAAAACCAACACAAACCAGCTCACAGAATGCTGCAAGCCCAGGTTCTTTTGATCTGCTTTACTAAGGAAAGCAACGTTAAGGGGTTAACAATCTGAAGGGGTAAGATTTAACCCCTCTTAGGTACATAAGATTATACAAACCAAGGCCTTGATTCAATTGCAAAGTTAGCCCCTCTTAACTTGACTCAATTGCAAATCTGGCACAAGTCTTATCTCCTAAAGTAGAAAGCCCTGGGATCACAAGAGGGAGGTTCCTCCCTGGGTCCTAGCCAAGACCCTGAGACGGATCAGTGTCCTGGAACTAGCCACTCCAAGGACGGGCTGCACTTGGAGACCCTGAAGGGATTGGCCTCCTTTCAGGGCCTTCCGTAAGATGCAGCATTTGCCAAAAACACCTGGCCTGATGCCCTCTTTGTTCCCAGAACTATTTATGCCATAAGATTCGGACCCCAAATTGGAATCTCACCCATGGCAGAGACATCTGGCCTGGGACTTCCATGAGCAGGACCCTTATGGCTGTACCCCCAGGATTCCCCAGCTTGTGTGGTCAGGTGTTGGAGCTCCCCCGCATTGGTGATGACTGTAAATATGTTGATTTTAGCACTTGCCTGTGGGATAATGACGAGGCGGTTGGAGCCCTGTCTCTTGAGCCATTCCTCTAATCTAGTAATTGCCTTGCTACCATTATTCTTAAGCCTCCCTCTCTGCTACTTTCAATCTCCATCTTTCTCGCCTGTATTTTAATAATAAGAGAAAAAAACCCTTTCGAGCTTCTTGGAGTGCAGAGTGTTTTGTCCGTGTGAATCCGAACCTTAACTGTACACAATCTTACTTTAATCCAGCATACAAATATCATTCACTTAGTTCAGGGGAAAAGCCAGCACCCTGAACTTCAGAGCAAATAAAAAGAAACTACAAACATACATTTATAAACAGAACAAATACAATTCATAGTTACCAACATCTGAGTTCAGCCGGGAGCTGGACAACAGCTGGATCAGAGTCACGTATCACTACTGCTGCAGCTCAGAGCTCCGAAAAAAAGAGAGCCAACCTCTGGTTTTATATATCTTGTTCAGGGTCAAAGGTGAGTCACACATGCGACTCACCCATGTGACCTAAAATTGTCACAAAAATGCGACTTAAACCCATGTGGTCCCAAAGCCTCTGATGTCACAAACATGTCACTCAAACCCATGTAAACTAGACTTTCCCTTGAGGCAAGGAGGCCATCAAAGACTCCTAACTTAATCAAGGAAACAAAGGCCAAACTCTTCAAGGGCATTTGGTTGAATAAGTGCTAAGAGCACATCTTGATTCCCAATACATAAGTGTCTGAGGCTAGATTCGAATTCGGGAAGATGAGTCTTCCTGACTTCAGGCCCAGCATCCCATATCCACTGCTATATAATTATTTATATTTATTTATATTAATTATTTATAGTAGTTAATATTTTAGAAAAAGAACTGTTAAGCTTTTTTGTATAATGGACCATTTGAGGAGTCAAGTAAGACCAATAGATCCCTTCTCAGAATGTTTTTAAGGCATAAAATAATATAAATAGGATAACAAAGGAAAACAACTATATTGAAAAATAAATGGATGGATGGATGGATAGATGGATGGGTGGGTGGACATCAACAAATTCACAGATTAAGAATCATTGATCTAGAGGGAAAGCTTGAATTCAACCAGAGACTAAGTACCGTATTGCATTGCATGGTAAGATGCCTTGTGGCCACCAGTCTGGGGCAAACATGGGGTGAGAAGATAGAATAGAAGTATAATGAAGAATACTAATAATCCTGAGTTTGGTCTTACATATCTAAAGTATCTTAAAAACTGTCTCCCTCTGCTCCTTCTGCATATTATGTCTGGAAAATGGTTCCAAGTTGGCTGGAAATTTTAGGACAAACTGAATAACTATATCAAAGAAAGTCTAAATCTGATCTCCTGCTATGAAAAACCTGGATTTGAGCAACTTTGATATTTATGGAAATATTTCATAAACTTCAGTCATAAACTAGAAACTATACATCATTCAACAGTGTTCTGAGCAATATTCACCCTCTAAAGATCTAGTCATGTGAGGAAAAAAGATATGTATCAAGGGAGTGCTACTTCTCTGCAGCCACCCTAACCCTATTCTTTGGAAGAATAATTGATTAAATTGAAACTCCTGGTAGGAAGGGTATAACTGATTTAGATTAGAGAATTGAAAAAGAGACTCAATGAGTCCTGCATGCAAATGCTATACATATTTATAACACATGTTGAAGAATCTTTGAATGCGAGATGATGTTCCATCATAATCTCTTGGGATTAAAATATGGCATGTTGCCAGTGATTTTTGAGATAAAAGATGAAGATTTGGAGGGAACTGATTCCTGGGGCTTGAATACCTGAAAATAATGATAACTTTCTCTTCTTTGCATAAGGATGAATATTTTTTGATGATGAGCCAAATTCTTGAGGAGTGTATTGATGTATGTATTTCACAAAGCATGTTTTCTTTTATTATTTTTTTTATTTTAGACAAATACTACAACTTAAATACATAATAAGACAAGAAAAAGAAACTTTATAAACTTAAATATGAAATAAGAAAAGAAAAGAAGATGTCATGTGGACAGCAGAACATAGGAGAGTATTCAGAATATATAGCAATAACTTTTCATTACAAGAAAGCCTATATGTTAAATACTGTGCATTATGTTGAAAGTTGTCCACCTTTTCTTTGCTTCCTTATAGGTTTTCTTTTGTTCTCTGCTGTACACTTCTTACTTTGTTCCTTTTTCCCCCTCACCACCTCAAGGCTACAATTAAGCATGGATATATTTATATATAGGTATTGATATGTATGTACATGTATACAGATATACGTATATATACGTACATAGGTAAACACATACTTTTCCTAAGAGATTCTACTTCTTATCTTTGCTTTTATGTTTGTGCGTATCTCTTTTTTTCCTATGTCTCCTAACTCCTCTACTTTATTTCTACCTGCTACCTTGCCCCCTCTCCAGCAATCCCTCCATTATGTTCCCATTCCCCTAAATCTAAATACCCATTTTTACACCCCTTTGACCTTGCCTCTCCCCTCTCCCATGCCTCTAAAGCTCCCTTCCTTTTCCTCCCATTCCCCTAAATCTAAATGCCCTTCTATATCCCCCTTTTAACCAATTCCCTCACCCTCTCCTCTAAAGATCCCACCTTTATTCTCTTCCCCTGCCCTATCCCCTTCGAGTTTTATTTCCTTCTAAATTTAGAAGACCTTTATACTCTTTTAGATGTATAAATATTTTTACCTCTTAAACCCATTCCACATAAAAGTAGGCTTCCAGAACTAACAGCCCCCCTCCCTCATATCATTCCCCTGTACTGGTTCTTCCTCTTGTACCTCATTTATATAAGATAATTACTCTTTTTGCTGTTCTTAAATGGTTTTAATTTTTGAAGTCATATCACACTAAGGTCTACTCCTTTCTTGTAAGGTACCTAATTACTAGTAACAATCTTAGACATTTTCCATACATAAAAGGTAATCATTCTATCCTTATGGAGTCCCTTGTAATTGGTATGTACCTTATATTTCTCTTGGCTCTTATATGTCAAATCTTCTACTGAGTTCAGGGTTTGTCTGTTTGTTTGTTAACAAAGTCCTGAAAGTCTGACAGTTGAACAAATGACTATTTTTTTCGATTCAGAATTATGCTTAGCTTTGCTGGGTGTGACATTTTTGGCTGGAGCCTCAGTTCTTTTGCTCTTTGATATATAGTATTCCAAGACCTGCAAACTTTTAGTGTCTCCACTGCTAGGTCTTGTGTGATTCTAATTGTGGTTCTACCATATGTAAATTTTTTTTCTTGTTGCTCATAATCCTTTGTCTTTGATCTGTGGATTTTGGAATTTGACTATAATATTACTATGAGTTTTTCTCATAGGATCTCTTTCAGGTGGTGATCAGTATATTTTTCTATTTCTACTTTCCCCTCTTGTTTTAATGCTTCAGGACAGTTTTCTTTAATTATTTCTTGTATTATTGTATCAAGATTCTTTTTTTAATCAGAGCTTTCAGGTAGTCCAATTATTCTTATGTTTTCTCTTCTTGATCTGTTCTTTAGATCCATTGTTTTTCTTGTGAGATGTTTCACATTCTCTTCCACTTTTTCATTCTTTATATTTTGGGTTGTTTTTAATTTCTTATAACTTCACTGGCTTCCCCTTGCTCAATTCTGATTTTCAAGGAGTCATTTTCTTTCTTAAGATTCTGGACCTCCTTTTCTTATTCGTTGACTTTATTTTCATAATTTTCTTCTATTTCTTGCGTTATTCTTATTTTTCTTTTTAGTTTTTCCTCAATTTCTCATTTGATTTTTAAAGTCTTTGTTAAGTTTTTCAATGAATTCTTTTGGGGCAGGTAACCATTTTACATTACTCTTTGGGGTAGATGAGGGTTCTTTGCTTAAGTGTCTTCCTCTGAAGATGAACCCTGGTCTTCTCTATTCCCATAGTAGCTCTCTATGTTGGATTCTTTCTTTTTTGCCTGTGCATTTTTTTTTTGCAATAACTTAGTTTTTATAATCACCTTTAGTCCAGGGATATAGGGAATGGTACCTCTAGCCTAGATTCAGATCTCCCCTCTGACCTTGAACTCCAACCAAGACCTCCAGCCTTCTGTAAGTACCCAGAGCCAGCACAGTCTCACCTCACTGCTTTTGCACTTACCTGGCATGTGCTGGTTCCTTCTCACCCCTGCTGCTCTCTGCAGCACAGCTGGGTCTGGTGTTCCTTGTCAGCAGAAGTTCCCTAGATCTTCCGCAAGTCAGACATACCACTCCCCTCATTGTCCCAGGGGTAAAAGTTCCTGTGACTGGGGCCAAGGCAGCTTCCCAACACAGCTCTAATCCCAGGGCTCACTGCTTGTTATTTAAGCAGCTTGCTACCTACTGTTAAAGTGCACCCTAGCCTGGAGGTGTTTACTCTTCATTGGGAGGAAATCTCATCCTGGGATTTTTCTTCAGGTCTTCTCGGATTATCCCGGGTTGACCCCTGCTCTTACCCTACTTTTATTTGTTTTCAAGGTTCTATGTTCACCCACAGGCGCTTTTTTATCTCTTTCGTGGAAGAAAATCTTGAGAGCTTGAAATTTTCTGACATACTCCACCATCTTTCCAGAATCATCTTCAGCATGTTGTTTTCTTAAACCAAGTAATACCATTACAGTAACCAAGGTTATCTATTTTATTCTCTCACTATCTTTTTGGAAATCTTGTATGCTGGAAAACAGCTTTAAGGTAGCACTTTGCTCTATCAAACTTAATGCCATTTTAGAATAAATAGAGTACTGTAGGATCTTGTATTCTCTAAATCTTTCAATCAGTTTTGTGATAGTAAAAATGTGGCCTATTGTGTTCTACTCATTCTCTGACCTCCTCCAGCTATAGTTTTCTTTCCCTTGGGAGGAGAGTCTTTACCCAAATCTGCTGTATTCTCAGTTCTAACAATATACTTTCCAGCCTCCTCCAACTCTATTCCAGTTGTCTTAATCTTCGGAGGAGTATCCTTGCTTGAATTTAACATATCTTTAGCAATCTAGATATATTCTCTAACCTGCTCTAACTCCACACTGGTTGAATTGCCCCCACAGGGATAATCTCCCCCATCCTCACCCCTTTATGCTTACATACTAATATCTAATGCCCTGGGACAACTCTACTCTGAGGCCAACACAAACCTGGAAAGTCCCTTCCTGGAACTTCCATTTCATGAGAAGGCCAAGTTATACTCTTTACTCTCTATAGTGGCTCACTTTCTAGCCTTCCCCACCTCCATAACTGCCATATGGCCCCCTGCAGAAGATAATAATCTGCCTTAAATCATTCCTCAAAGATTAGGGTGTACATACCTTTCTTCAGTTCCTCCCTATCCCAGTTGTTCTGAACTCCAGGAGGCCAGTATGTAAACCCTCTTCCTCGAATCCAAATGCCTGTTCCCTTTTTCTCATCCCCTGAACCCAAATTCCCCAGTGTCCTACTACAAGTCTTCTGATCCCTTTCACTGTGTTTTCTGGAAGGCTCTCTCCATTGATAACAAACTTACTTTCATCTTTAAACTTGTCCTTTCATTCAAAAATCAAGTAAAAGAGATTGAGGAAAAATTAGGAAAAAACAAAAGCAATAAAAGAAAATTATGAAAAAATTATGAAAGTTATGAAAAGTTAACCAATTGGAAATAGAGGTCCAAAATCCTAATGAAGAAAATAATTCCCTGAAAATCAGAATTGGGCAAAAGGAATTGAATGACTTTATAAGACACCAAGAAATAATAAAAATAGAACACATCAAGGAGAGACAATATGAGAATTGTCAAGCTACCTGAAAGTTATAATTTTTTAAAAAAATGTGGATACAATATTACAAGAAATTAAGGAAAATTGCCCTGAAGTTCTAGAACAAGAAGGTAAAGAAGAAATACAAAAATTCCACTGTTTACCTTATAGGAATGTCATAGCCAAGTTTCAAAACTCCCAGGTTAAGAAAAAAATATTGCAAACAAGAAGAAAACAATTTAAACACTGCAGAAATACAATCAGGATTTCACAAGACCTAGGTCTTGGAACCTTATATTTCAAGGAGCAAAAGAGCTGGGGTTACATCCAAGAATAACTTACCCAGCAAAGTTGAGTATAATTCTAAAAAATGGTCATTTGATGAACTGAAAGACTTTCAGGTATTTATAACAAAAAGACCAAAACACATTGGAAAATTCAATATAAAAGATCCAGAAGAAATATAAGGAAAACATTAAACACTAATTATAAGGTACTCATTAATGTCATACTACAATTTTGTGTGTATATATATATATATATATATAACATGTATGTATGTATGTATGCATATATATGTATACATATACATAAAAATGTTATCAATATTTTTAGCATTACCAAAGTAGTTTGAAAGAAAGATTGGGATTGAGTAGTGTATGATGGGGTGATTCTAAAAAGCAAAATTAGGTAGGAAAAGGTAAAAGAGAGAAATTATATTATAAAAATAGGGCATGGAGGGAAGAACTAATACAGAGCAAACAAGTGGTGGAGGAGGGCTGGTAATGTTGGAACCTTACTTTCATCTCTGTTGAAGAGGAAATGGCATGTACATGTGACAGGGTATAGAAGTCTTCTGAAGAGGCAGAGAGGTGAGAAAACTGGGGTAGGGGAGGGACTTTTAGAGACATGCGTGGATTGGGATTTAGGAGGGTGGGGGAGAAGATGGGGGAACTTTTGCGGGGGTGTGTGGATTGAGATTGGGAGGTAGGGGATAGGTGTAGATTAAGATTGGAGTAGTGGGTGAAGTGGAGGTTGGGAGGATAAAGGGAGAAGATAAGGTAAGAGGGATAGGGTAAAAAGAGAGACTGAGAAAGAAAATAGTAAGTAAAAATATAATGAAGGGAAATCCACAAATAGCAATTATAACTTTGAATGTAAATGGGATGTTTATAGCAGCTCTGTTTGTGGTGGCAAAGAACTGGAAATTGCAGTGATCCACATCAATTGGGGAATAAAATAAAGGACATATAGAAAGACACTATCTGCTTCTAGAAAAAGAACTGATAAATAGATGTATAGAACAATTTTAAAAATGTATAACATACATATATATTCATATACATATTTGTGTTTAATGGTAGCCATCTCTAGGGCAGAGGGGGAGGGAGGAAAAAAGGGAGGAAAAGAAATTTACATAACTGTTGACTATTTGAAGGGAACAGCAAGTTGTATATAATCAATTTGAAGTTTCATGTGCAAATCATCTTTTTTATTGTACTGCATTATGGAAATGCTTGTTTTGTTCACTGAATTGAAAATAAAATAATTTTTTTAAAAACTTCCTTTTCTATTCCTTCCATCTTCTGGAATTCACTGAGATGTAGCTCTGATGACAAGACATCCCTGGTCACTCTTTGGAGCAATGATTGTACTTGTACTCATGGCTCTTGCCATACTCAATAGTCATTTTGGGAGTCTGGAATAATCCTTGCTCCTCATGGACACTTTTAGACTAACTGTATTACCACACCTCCATAACCTATCCTTCTTTGAAGTACATTAAATTTGTATTTATCACTCAATCAAGATTTTAGTAACTTTCTACCTACTGTCAGGACACTCTGTACTTCCTGAACGAGTTCACTTCTTGACTCAGTTTTTCTCTCTTCCCCAACTCCTGCCCTCATACTAGGGAACTTCAATATACATATTAATATTATCACAAACACTCTAATCTCTAAGTTCATCAATTTACTCATTTCACATGATCTACTCCTCAACCCCACCTAAGCTTCACACAGATGGTCGTAGCCTTGATCTTGCCATCACCCAGAAGTGTTTTTACTTCCACGTTCATGAACTCTGGAATTCCTTTCATCTGATCATGACTTTCTGCTATTTCATGTTTCCTTCTGCCTTTCAACTCTTAGCCCTGTTCTTTGTCCTCACCATTACCTCCAAACCCTCTACTACTAAGTTCTTTCCAAGGTCATCACCCCTGCATCACACCCCTGTTTCTCTCTTCGTCATTTGTCTCTTTGGTGAACCAATTCAACTCTATGCTATTCCTTTCTCTCTAGTCATTTTGCCCCTTGTCTTATCCAGTCTTGGCCTGAATAGCTCAGCCTTGGATTAATCCCACTATTGACATCCTTCACTCCTATTCATGCGATGTTGAATAAAAATGGAGAAAATCAAGAAACCATGCGAACCAGGTCCACTGTAAGTTGTTACACGATCTCAACAGAGTTCTTAAATCTCCCTAATCAACTCACCATTCCATTCTAATGACTATTCCAAACTTTTTCATCTCTCTTCAAATGTTGGGTGGCTCTTTCCCTCCCCCTCTTCTCAGCCAAACATCTTGTCTCATATTTCACTAAAAAAAGTTGAAGTCATTAACTTCTTCTCTTTAACTCCTCCTTTACCCCTGTTTCATATAAAGAAGTGGCCTCCCCTTTTGCCAAGGTAAATCCCTTTATAAGTCATCCCATTCCATTTTGCCTTCTCCAGTAAATTGTCCACTCTATCATTTCTACACCCTCACTAATTTTCAATTGTTCCCTGTCTAGTGGCTGCTTCACTGCTACCTACAAACATATCAATGTCTTCTCAATTCTCAAAAAAAAAAGTTTGATCCATGTATCCCCTCTAGCTATCAGCAAAAATCTTTCCTACCTTTCATGTTTAATCTCCTTGAGAAAGACTTCTATAATCACCCAATATGTCACCCATGGTCCTGCCCTTGGCCCTCTTCTCTCTTTATACTAGTTCACTTGTGATCTCAGCAACTCCCATGGAGTCAATCATCATCTCTATGAATATGATAATCAGACATATTTATCTAGCATTACCCTCTCTAATGATTTCCAGTCTTACATCTCCAACTGCCTATTAGTCTTCTTGAACTGAAAGTTCCAAAGAAATTTTCAACTCAACAGCTTCAAAATATAAACTCTAATCCTTTCCTTTAGGCCCTTGCTATCCCAACTCCCCTTTTATTTTGAGAACATCACCATCACCCCCGTCATCCAGTCTCACAACTTCAATATTATCAAGTCTTCATTTCCTCTTAACCTCCATAACCAATTTGTTGCCAAGTCATATTGATTCTACTTGCACATCTCTCTTATATATCCCATTTCTCCTATGATACCCACCCCTAGCACAAGCCTTCATCACCCCATGCCTGAGTTTTTGCAGTAGTCTGTTGGTTGGCCTCCCTGCCTCAAGTCTTTCCTTACCCCATTCTATCCTCCTGTCAGCTGGCAAAATGATTTTCCTAAAGCATAGATCTGACTATACCACCCCTCCCCACCCTCAAAAAATTCCAGTGACTCCCTATTACCTCCAGAACTAAATATAAAATCCTCTATTTGGTTTTTAGAATCCTTTACAATCTGTCCTCTTTTGACCTTTCCAGTCTTCTTATACTTTACTGCCTTCCACATATAGTACAATCCAGTGTTACTGGCCTCTTTGATGTTCTTCACACAAAACACTCATTCTAATTCTGCATTTTCACTGGTTGTTTCTCATTCTTGGAACTCTCTTTTTCCTCATCTTCACCTTCTGGTTTCCCTGACTTCAAGTTTCAGCTCAAATTCTATCTTCTGTAAGAAGCTTTTCCTGGTCATCCTTAAGGATAGGGTTTTTCTCCTGTGATTACTTCCAATTATCCAGTGTGTATCTTGTTTTTTGTAGTTATTTAGAAGTGTTTACATTATATCATTAGTTCATTGAGTGAAGAGACTCTTTTAGCCCTCCTTTGTACTCCCAGTTGTACAATGTGACTGATATTTAGTAAATGCTTAAAATAAATATTTGTTGATGACTTTGGACTATTATTTGCAAAATGCTTCCTGCTCCTTACTAATGTCCTTTCATGTAAAATGTGGCACTTGAACAAAAGGAGCCTTGAATTACACTTACAATTATCGGGAAAATATATGTATGATGATCTATCAAAAGGGGTTGAGTAGTCAGACAGGTAGGAGAAAATCCAATAGAGAAAATTGTTGTAAGAACCAAGAGGGGTAAGAGTTTTGAGGAGAAGAGGAAAGTAAAGTGTGAAATGCTATAGAGAGACAAGTATAAAGATTGAGGAAAGATTACCTGATTTAACAATTAGGAGGTCATTAGTAACTTTAGATAAAGCAGTTTCAGTTAAGCAGTGAGGTCAGAAGACAGACTGAGAAGGGTTGAGAAGTGAGTGAAAGAAGTGGAGGCAGCACCACAGATACCATTCTCAAGGAGTCTGGCTAAGAAAGGGAGCAGAGATATCAAACAGATGAGAAGGTCTAGAGAGACTTTTTCTAATGTGCTTTTTCTTTAAGTTATGAAATACTTCACATTCTAAGCTGGTGTTATCTTTGTTTGCCATGTTGGCAAGAAGAATGGATGTTTAAGCCTGAGGAAATTTCTAGGCTCCTTTTGTACCCCAATTTGTAGTAGCCAAATGAAATTTTCCATATGAAATTGCTATGATTGGTGTCAATGTGTTATCTCCATCAATATTCCATTTTCTTCATCAATAACTGCATTAAATAGATCAAATTAAACTTGTTTTAATTGCTTACTATGTGTTTTTCTCATTTTCAGTTTTCTTCAAGTTTTATATTAATTTTGGTGGTCTTTATACTACTTTACACTATTTTTACAATGCAATTTATACTTTTTGAATATACTGAGTATGTACATACTATTTATTCAGGAAAGGTTCCTACAGCAATATCAAGTCATTTCTCATCATTAAAGTAGAATTAATTTATTTCTGCATATTATTCAATGCTCACTATATCTAGTACCTTAATTTATTTTCTTAAGGAAAATATTCATGACATATTGGAGCATGGTTTCTGTGAAGTCTACAAGCCTTTGAAACTATCAAATCCACCCACCTTTATTGTAAAAATGAAAGAACCAGGGCCCAGAAAGGTTAAGGTCCACAATCATACAGGTAGTGACATGCTGTATCAGTAAGGCAGTAAACACAACATCAAAGATAATTGTGACTATGCCTAAGTAGTTCTGTATCGCAAAGTACAAGAGACTCTCCATAAAATAAAGTAGAAGTATAACATTTATTCAGACACCAGGGAACCATATCCCACAAGCCACTTGTCCAGTCTATCACAACAGTAAAACATTCTACACACAATATAACAACCTGGAGCCTCGCCATCCCAAAACCTCTCCAACCCCTTGCTGGTGTCTTCCCCAAAACAAACTCACAGTATAGCTAAGTCAGCCTGTTCAGTTCTAACAATCATGAGGGGGGCCATGAGCAGCCATAACTGCATGCTTCTGCTCTCTCTCTCAGCATTTCCTGTGATATAATTTCCTTTTCCTGTCAAGAAGCACCTCCCACCACACGTGACTCAGGCTTCCTGTGACATAAGCAGGTCACATGGCCTATTAATGGGTGGGAAAGACCTTCAAATCTAATTGCTTCTACACATGCCTATATGTCAAACCGAAGTCATAAGATCTCAGGATCATAGATTTAGAACTGGAAGGGACCTCAGACATCATCTGATCTAACTTCCTCATTTAAAAATGAGAAAACTGTGGTCTAGGATTGTAAAGTCATTTGTCCATGGTCACATGATTTTTGAAGTAGGATTTGAACCCAGATTCTCTGACTCCAATTCTAATGCTCTTTCCACTACCACACACAGCTAGGGCATAGAATATATAAATGAAGTATTTTGATGTAAGCCTGGAAATACAGGTTGGCACCAGATTATAGAAGACCTTGAATCATTTCAGAGGACAACAATATAAGTTGCCTGAGTAATATCGTTGTTGGCCTCTACCCTCCAGAATTTCTAAAAACTATAATGTGGCACATTAATTTTATCTGTGACAAATTTAAGTTAACAGGAACAACAGGCACTGTCAGTGTGCTTATACTTCATACCATTTACCTCACACCTTGGATACTGGTAAAGATAACAAAAATTAGGGATAGTAACTGTCACATGGGATTTAAGAAAGTGGATCTCTTAATAAACTGCTGTCCAGTCCCTTATTATTTTTTTACGTTTATTCATTGTTGGGCCTCATTCCCTTCCACCCCTGACTCCTACCTCATTTGAGAATCTTCCTTCTTCCTTCCTACAAGGTCCAACCCAAATGCTGCCCCTTCAATGAATCCTTTCAATGTGAAAATTACATCTTTCTCCCTTAATCTCACTGAAATTTATTCAACTTTTTTTCTTTATTCATTTTATTCACTCACATTTTTTTTACTCTTCTTATGTTCTGCTCTGTGTTATCATTATGTAAGTATACATCTTATTTCCCCTATCAAATTACTATCTCCTTTAGAATGGGAATTATTTTCTTTTTGTATCTATAGTAAATAGTAGGTAGGTCCTCAATAAAAGTTTATTGAGATTAACTGATTTCAATATGATGTGACTGAAAAGCTGTCAATCCCCGGATATGAGGATTTCAATATAATTCAACTAATGTATGGGCTTCTATATCTTTAGCTCAGTTGTTTAATTCCTGCCCTTTCCCCCAACAATATTTTATACTATTCTAGTCCTCTTGCAATCTCACATACCTAAAATTCTATATATAATCCCAAATCATTGCTTAGATATTCACACAACCGTGAGTAGGAAAATCCTCTTTTACTATAAATGAAGGTCTTCTCTTGTTATATATAACTAGTGACACACTCATTCAATCAGTCAATCAACAAGTTGGTATTAAGTGCCTACTACATGCCAGATACTTTGCAAGGCACGAGAGATACAATTACAAAGAATGAAACTATCCCTTCCAGAAATGAAAAAATCCCCTCTAGAAAAGGAGACAAAAAGTACACATGAAAATATATACAGCTAGTCATCATCATGCATGACTGTAATCACTGCTACATGAGAAAGTTGAGACTGATATATCTCTTGAGTCCGGGAGGTCTGAGCTTTATTAGAAGGAAAACTGATCTGGTGTACATCTTAAGTCTCTCACCAATATGGTGAAGCCACAGAAGCAGAGGGCCAGAAAGCTATTTTAGGAGGGGAGAACTGAACCAAATTTTAAAAAAACAGGGTAAGTCAATACTTCCATACCAATCAGCATTGGGTTTGGGCCCATGAGTGGCGATTTCACCTTTAGCCCAAGTGAGATTGGGAGATCAATTCTCAAAAATCAACAACAAACCTATATATATTCACATGTACAAATATATAGACAAAATAAAGTTAATAAATATGAATATATTTACAAAGTAATTAAATACAAGTTTATTTGGGAGGCAGAGGGAAGGAAAAAGTATATTCTAGGCAATAGAGAAGGCCAGTGCAAAGGCACTGAGATGGGAAATAGATCACTGTGTGTGTATGTGTGAGGGAAAGACAGACATAGAGAGATAGAGTAATGTATGATGAGTCTGGATAGATAAGTTAGGGCTATTGTGTTGGTATTTAGAAAACTAAACAGTGGAGCGTTTTTATATTTTATCCTACAGGCAATAAGAGGCCGCTGGAGTTGGTTAAGTATATCTCATGGTCAAATCCTTTAACAGTAATGTAAGATGAATTAGAATGGTAAGAAATTTGAAGAAAGGAGACCAATTAGGAGACTATCACAATAAATCTAGGCAAAGGGGGATGCAGACCTGAACTAAGATAGTAGCTGAGTGAGTGGAAAGGAGTCATAAATGAGAGATGTCATGAAGATAGACATGGCAAGATTGGGTGATTGATTGAATGTATGGGTTGAGAGAAAGTGAGGAGTCCAGTATAATGAATGTCAAGATTGCAAACCTGAAATGCTAAAAGGATAGTGGTGCCTTCAAAAGAAATAGAGAGGTTTGGGAAAGGAGAGGGTTTGAGGAGAAAAGATAAGTTCTTTTTTAGGCATATTGAGTTTAATCTGTCTCTGGAAGCATCCAGTTTGAAATGTCTAATAAGTAATGAAGGACTGAAGCTCACAGGAAAGACTGGGACTAGATATGTAGATCTAGGAATTACCTACATTGAGATGATAATGAAATCCATTGGAGCTGATGTGGTTACCAAAAAAAAGAGTTTAAAGGGAAAAGATAAGAAAACCCAAGACAGTAACTTGGAGAACATGCACAGCTAGTGGGCATGTTATGGATGATAACCTAGTAAATATCAATAAGAAGGAGCATTCAGACAGAGATCAGGCTAACCCTGAGAGAGTAAGTAAAACAAAAACCCAAAGAGAGGAGAGTATACAGGAAGAGAAGGTGGTCAACAGTGTCAAATGTATTAAATAGATTGAGAAGGATAAGACCTGAGAAAAGACTATGAGATTTGGCAATTAGGAGATCATTGGTAATTTTGGAGAGAACAATGTCAACTTAATGATAAGATTAGAAGCCATACTGCAAAGAATTAAGGGAAAGTAGAAGTAACAAGTATAAAATTATTTTTGATAAGTTTAGATAATAAAGAGAATAGACACATAGAATGATAACTTTAGGGGATTGTAAGGTATAAAGAAGCTTTATTTTGTTTTGTATTTTTAAGAACAGGGAAGGTTAGGTATATTTGAAAATGACAGGAAAAACAAGATCTTAGGGAGAGGTTGAAAATTTGAAAGAGAGGAGAAATGTTTGAGGATACAACCTGCTGTAAAAGCAAGAAGACAGGATCAAGTGCACTTGTAGGGAAACGGGTTAACCTTGGTAAAGAAAAGAAAAGGTATCTCTGCCAGAGACTCAAGAAAAGGAATAGAGATGGCAATCAGTTTTGTGAAGAAGAGAAGGAGAGGTATTCACATCAAATGGTCTCAATTTTTTCCATTAAAGTAAGAAGTAAGGGCTTCAGCTGAAGGAGTTGTGAAGGAAGATGTATGGGGAACTTGAGGAAGGATAATAAGGTATGTAATAGTTCCTGGAAGAGGTAGATAAGAAATTACTTGGAGAAGAAAAAAAGACTGTCTTGTTGCAATGAAGGCTCAAGTGAAGTTAGATAACATGACTTTGTAATGTGCCAAGTAGTCATGACTGTAGTATTTCTTCTTCCAGCTTTGTTCAGAGGCTCCTGAGTTGAAGCACAGGAGGTATATGGTTGTGTGGTGATTCAGGGCTGAGATTTGTCAAGAGCAGGCAAAGGACAAGGAGGCAAGAAATTGGATAGCAGAGGACATTGTAGAGTTGAAATAGCTAACTATTTGGTTGAGGTTGAATACAGGAGAAATTGAAGTCAGAACAGGAATAATGTCTGAGAAAGTACTAAGGTAAAGAGAGAACAGAGGCCTTGATGAGGGCAAAGATCCAGTGTAGGAAACAGGTGGGGAATTTTACTTTCTACATCATTAATGCTATAGAAATGTGAGCTATTATTGCTGGTAAAATGTATAGTATTCATTCCTTCATGATTCAGTAAAAATTACTATTTAAAAAATTCATTAATTGGTTTCATAAGTCTTATTAACAAATTCAATTTATGCTTCAAGAAGATTGTTTAACTCTCATTTAACCATGCTCATTCTACATAAACCTGCCCCTCATAACGTCTCAATAAGACATCGAAGACTGGCTTATCTCTTTCTGTACAAGTAACAAGAGTCTGCTCACTTGTTGAGGATTGCTCCCTGACCTTTCTCTGCTGTTACTTTCCGGGGCAATGTAATATACAGGATTAATGTATAGGAAACCTGGATCAATTTTAGCGTAGACAAGTTTTGAGGCCTATTGATCTCTAAGTTTCCAGAATATGACTGAACGGCCTTCTAGGCATTGTAGGCCACAAAGGTGACATAAGATTCTCTCATTTGGAAAGGAAGAAGTATGAGAGCTAAAAAAGGAGAGACTCATTCCAACAGATTCTAAGGAAAAATAGCAGCAGTTGAACTGTGGTAGGCTAGGACTGATGGTTGTAGAGATAGCGATAATCCAACAGCTGATTTTAATAAATACTAAAACTACAGAGTCGATGCAGCTAGAGCACTCTTTGTGCCTCTATATATCAACCAATTCAAACTCACTAAGCAAGGGTATGACTAGAAAAATCTGGAGACAGGGAAGGTTCAAATTTGTGTTTCCTATAAAACTACAACCAATCATAACTGATCCATGATTCATGGCTGTTAATTAATTATATACAAGGAGATTAATTGAAATGGAATAAATGAGTAGATAGCTTGGAAACACAGAACTAAAAAGGTTGGAGGTTTAAACCTCAGTTTAAAATAACTAGGGTTTCATCCTGCCTTTGGGGAAATCTGAGTTATTATCAGATCTTATACTTTGGTCTTTTTTAATTAGTCATTCCTAAGTTCCTAATAGAACGAGATTAATCATGTGACTTGGGGCCATTTATCCATAGACTAATAAATGTAAGTTAAGATTCAAATGGCACAGAGTGCCAAATGTCTCAGTGAAGCTTCTAGCCCCTAGATTGAAGGGTGGAATACAGATAAGGACAAAAAGAATGGGCTATTCAATAGGAAAAGAAAAGCATGGTCTGGAAAAGATCTGCCCTGCTCATATTCCTAAGAAGGAAAGCCAGAAGATGGAGTTCTTCCTATCATGCTCACTTTCTACCTAAACTGCCCAAACTTGGAATGGTTAAATTATTATACAGTACCACTTAGTGGATATACTAGTACTTTATTGACTCTACTATGCTTCAGCAAACCTATGAATAATAAGCATGCTAAATAGTCTGAATTGCCTTTGTCTCCTGGATGTAGAACATGATAATAATTGAGTTATCTCTCTCCCTCTTTTTGCTCCCATAATGCTTAAAAACATCACTTCTCCGTTATCATCCTCAAATGTCTCACAAACATCAGTCATAGGATTCTTATGCCTACTCTTGTTTATTTTCATGATACCAATGAGGCAAAAGTTGGTGTAGTTCTTCCTCTTAGCCTTCAAGGCTTTAATAGGAAGGAAGAATTGTTCTTGTATCAATCAGGCAATAGTACTACTATATTTGTTCATCAGTGACAGTTCAGCCTTCAATTCTGGTCCTTGTCTCTGTTGGTTTGACGTTCTCAGACCTTCCAGGGACCACCTATTTATAGCTGGAAAATTCTATTATATCAGCTCTCTCCTGGATCTTCTGTAATTTATGAAATGGCATGATTGTATTATATAATGGAAAAAGGTTTGTCCTCAAAGTCATGACCTAGGTCCAAGTGCTCCAACATATACTGGTGATGCAACCCTGGGCAAGTGACAGTCTCTCCGTTCTCTAGGCAATTCAACTCTCTTAAGACTAAAACTTGAAAAAGAAATGCAATACCTGCATTAGTAGATGGAATTTCTTCACCTACATATCCTACCTCTATGCTTCTGCATAAGCCATCCTGTATGCCTGAGATACAATTTTCCTCAGCTCAGGTGGCAACTCCTCTAAGAAATTTTCAACATCCTTCCAGGTGTTAATGTTCTCCCCTTTAAATGACCTTGTATTTATTCATCTCTGTGTGTGCTTTATTCCCTGAGTAGAATATAAACTCCTTTAGGGAAGAGAATGGCCTACTTTTGTCTTTGTATCTCTGGCACCCAACATAGTGCACTGTACATATACAAAAATTCAAAAAGGATTGTGATTTCATCTGTATGAAGAATTCCACATGTGTTAACTCCCTCCACCATGACAGAAAGCATTTATGATTTAATAGATGAATTACAGGAAGTTACCTAAAGCACATCTAAGGTTGAAGTATTTGGCTATGGTCATGCAGCAAATATGAAAGACAAAAATTAAATTCAAATCTTCCTGATTTCAAGCTAGGTACTCAGTCAAATATACCATACCACTAATCAGCTCAGACAGATTAAATGTTTGCTTAATAAATGTTAGTTGAACCTGTGTGTGATATATGCCATTCATCATATGTTTTATTTATGTGTACCAGAATTGTTCATTTGCTAATTGATATTAATTCACTTACTGCAGAACTGTGCCAAGTGCCAAGGTAGTTGTAGCACACTCCTTAAGATATTTCCTATAAATTTTATTCAAATTCAGCATCCTATTAAGGGGTGTCTGCTATTCTTTCTTCTGGAAGTCTACTTCCCATAATTCAAAACACTATTTTCCAAACAATGGTTTCCTTTCCACTAACTACCAAAATTACCCATATTTCTCCAGTGTCTATTCTTTAAAAAAGTTCTTTCTCTCATTCTCAGCACTTTTTCTAAGTAGCAACAGTCAATAAGTTAGCTTTTATTTTAAAAATGTGAAAACAACTCTTACCTTTGAGACTTGGGCTTCTCAAATTTGACTAAGAATATTTTTAAGTCACTCTTTTTACAAGCTCAGGTCTTTCAACTTCAGTTGAAATTCTGGCTTATAGTGGACCCTTTTCTCCCTTACATGTATGTCCTTCCAACAGAAACTGCAGGAACTAGAAGCCCTTCTGATCTCTGTGTTTTTGTTTTTACTGTATGTGGGTTCACTCCTTTGTCTTCTCCAGGTTCCAGTTCTCTTTCATTCATTCTATCAGCTAACAACTTCTTTTCTTCTTCTTCTTCTTGGTATGGTGCTAGCCAGGTAGTGCTACCTTGATTCTCTGCTTTATGATTCAGCCCCTCTTTCTCTCTCTGCTCTTTGCCTGTTTTGTTTTTGTCAGGCTCAGTCTTCTTATGACCTTCTTTTTCAGTAGTGTTTCTTTGGCTTGTCTTCAATTTCTCTTTTCCACATGACTCCCTGAACTCAGAGGATTTTTGTTTGTTTGGTCTTAGTTTTTTTTTAATTAACCTCAGAATGAAAGCTGAGGGTGTTTATAGCTTTTGTTAGACATGGTCACAGAACAATTATATAATTCCCTATGTTCATAGCTAAAGATAAAATTTTGCACTCAAAGTTCTTTCAACCACCAGCATAGAGCCTCCCTAAAATGCCGAGCCTTCACATGCAGTTCTCATTACAGCTAGTTAACCAGATCTTTAACACTTGGGAGTTCTGCACTGCAGAATGATTGCTCCATTGAAGAGGAGTGTTGGCAAGTGCCAAGGACCCTCTAGCCCTTTGGAATAAAGAGGTTAAAAGAGATTCCTGAAGATCCACATTACTCTTGCCTTCCTGCGTCAACCAACATACTAACAAGTTCCTGGAGGTGGGGGAAGGAATAGAATCAACCTATATCCCCAGTAATGGCGCAGTTGTAGAATAATGGACTTTCATGTCTTCCACTTAACAGATGCCATGAAAAAGGAGGAAGATATAATCAGTGAATAAGATAGGCATCTTTTTTTCATGTTAGCACACAAAAGCATGATGTTATAGAAGGATCTAGTACACAAAAGCTATCCTGGGAGACTGGCGATGGCAAGTGAAATAATTACTTGAAACTGAAAGAGGAGAAGCAAGACCAAAATTGTTTAATGCTCATAGCCACCCAGAATAACATTGAAAAAGCAGGATATAAAAACTGGTTTTGCATAGTACATGTGTTTTATGGGACAAAGGCATTGCTTTGAAATGAAAGTATAAGGTACATCAACTCTAAGTGCCCTATTCATCACAAACAAGGCTTCTGTGGTCTAGTGGCATTAATTCTTTGGTTTTACACTTGCAAGTCAGGCCACAGGATCCATATTTTACAAAGAAATATTGGAAATTGTTAGAAGTACTTGAAAGCATGTACTAGAGATAAGATAATGATGCATGGCACATTTACCTTACATACAGATTTTAGATAAGTGAATGGAGAAATACCTGCTCTCCTCAAAAGCCAGCTTCATCATTCCTTACACAAAGCTTATGCATTTGTCTAACACAGTCACATTATCTTGGAAGGCATGGGGTGGGGTATATCAAATAAGTTAGATGCAAATGCATAAGCATTTAATTAATGGCCTTTAAATGAGAAAGGCTCAGTTTCACTATAGTAACCTAGGAGATAATTTCTTTGACAGGCTGCCGTAGCTGTCACAGCAGCAGGGGGGTTGGGTGTTATTTTTATCCAGGGCAATCCTGCAGCCTTAATTTCCTAAGCTGCTAGACATGTTTTTGAAAGGTGAGGATACCATTTGAGATTCCTGTTCAAAGTGTTCTCCTAGCCATCAGAAGAAACTTTAAAAAGCAAACATAGTAGACATTTTCATTTAAGGGGAAAGAGGGTACATGAGGACGAGATGCAAAAACTTATTAAATTGTATTAACTTTTCCAGGATGAATAGATCAGTGAATGAAAAAGCATTTTTCAGGGATTACTGTGAGCAAAGCACTGCGCTAAGTGCTGAGAATACTAATAGAAAAGTAAAACAATTCCTGCTTTCAAGGAGCTCACACTGTAATAGAGAAATGCCTTTTGCACGGAGATTGTTCTCCTTTAAAATGCCTTCAGAAGTCCAGGATGGAAACAAGACTGGTGATCTGGAATGTACTTCTCAGGGTCCTGGGCTATCTCTACCAGAGACTGATAGGAAGTGGTGGTTCAAAAGGCCACACCGTCTCCCATGCTAAACACAAAAAAGGAGATGACACCTTAAAAATACTAGAGCTGTGATGTATTTAGATGAAACTAAGTCAGGGTGGTCATAAGCAATATGAGCAAATACAAAAAAAAAACTCAAAAGACATGCAAGTGAAGACATCTGTGAGGATTCAATATGATTTACAAATGTTATGAAGTTGGAATTTCAGAAGAAAGCCACCACTCTCAACTAGAATCTAAGTAGACAATGAAATACTCATAGGCCATCTGTGAAAGACGGATAATGACAGGAAATTTAGTCGAGTGGCATATGCCAGGGAAGCAGAGAAGTGGAGACAAGAGGAAAGTGCTCAATCCTTACATGTCGCTCTCAAGAATGACCTTGGTGTTTTAGCCACTCTCAAAACTGGTGTTTCTGTTTTTCTCATATCACCGTCCTACAAATAACCACCTTGTGATTCACGAGTTTTCCTTAACTATTATTTCTCTGACATTCCTTGTCTGGGGAAGGAGCATAGATGAGGAAACTTTAGCTACCAATGAAGATGGCTCCTTCTCTGAACTTATAGTAACAGAGGCAGGATTTGAACCCAGATCTTCCTGGCTCTGAAGACAACTCTGTATCAATAATAATGATGTTGATGATTGTGTCAATGATAATACTGATGATCCCTAACATTTACATGATATTTCCTATAGCCAGGCACTATTCTAAGCACTTAAGAATTATTTTCTCGCTTGATCCTCATAACTACCTTGAGAGTTAGATGCGATTATTATCCCCATTTTATAGATGAGTAAACTGAGGCAAACAGGGGTTAAGTCATTTCCTCGGGGTCAAACAGCTAATAAGTGTCTCAGGAAAGATTCAGGTCTTCTTGACTCCAGGATCAGGGCTTTATCTCACTGTGTCACCTAAGTACTCCATATACATACCAAGCTGCCTCTCAATATGCTGATAGAAGTGATTAGATAGAATAAAAGATAGATAGATGGATAACAGAGATTTCTTCCTTTCCAGGATTAATCAGACAGAAATATAAGCATGGATAATAGAAGAGCACTGAATCAAGGAGATTTATTAGTGACTTATTGTAATAATCCATGAAGATTTGGGACAAGACTCAGAAAATTTTGAAATCTATTTCAAAATAAAATCTGCCCTGACAGCACCTTGTGTTATAGTCCACTGAAGGCTTTCTGCCTCAATAGCTACTCATACAGCTTAAATCACCATAAAATAATTAGTTTACAGCTCCAGAAAATAGACTTTTATGGCATTAAAATTAGGTACATTTATAAAAATAAACGTTCCAATATGTCCCTAGTTGCACCCCTGCCTATATATTGTACTCTAAATTTAGAGAATCAACCCCAAATGTTCACATGGACTATTTGTCCCTGACCTGTGGTAGAGCATTCCAAGTTCACATTGGTCTGATCAGCCACAGTTGGACACACTGAAACTTGACTCTAGCATAGTAATATCATTTTAGTCCTCTTTGAGAATGAAGGACAACAACCAATCCCTTAGATCCAGATCTGAATTCAAATATGAGTTGGTATGTGTCAGAATTTTAGTAAAGGGAGGAGCATAGAATAAAAAGCCAAATGCAAAATACACTTAGAAGGAAAAATTAATAGAACTTGATGCTTTATTAGATGTGAAGCACATAAAAGAGTCAACCACTCAAAGACAAGTAGAAAATTACAAGTTGGTCGATGTTGTGAATGAAGTTGGAAAGAGACTTTTGACAAATTTTATTTAGACAAATTGAGTTGAGTTCTTAGTGGGACATCCAAGTGTATTTTTCAGATCATTGGAAATTCCTGTTCAATACAATTTGGACTGGAAAACCTCTGAGATCCCTTCTGAAACTAAAATTCTCTGATTTCATGATTCTGTAAATCACAAACTGGAGCTCAGTCATAAGGTTGGTGCTGAACTCCTCTTCCATTGAACTGAAAGCCCAGAAGAGGAGGATCCCATCTCAAACATTTTCATACAAAGGCAAAAAGTTCATTTTAGAAGAAATGAAGGAGAAAAAGCAGAAAACACAGCCTCATCTAGGTCCTAAAATATCTCCAAATGAATGTCATAAAAATCAATAAAACACTGACAAATAATATTCAAAGTATCATGGGAGTAAAAGGCTCTCAATCTGCCCTAAAATAGATGTTAAAATTGTAGAATCAGAGCTGGAAGGAACTTCAGAGGTACTTCCCCACCTTTTCCATATAAGGAAACCAAAGCTCAAGAAGGCTATGACTTGTGCAAGGTCACACTGGTGAATATCAGAAGTGAGATTTAAACCTAGGCCCTCTGACTTCTCTGATTCTAGAACTAGTGTTCTTTTCACTGTATCTGACTGTACCAACACATGACCCCAAGTATTCTGAAAATGGAAAAAGTCATTCTGTTAAATTAATGCTTCCAATTACTTTGTTGACAGAATTTTCCTTTCCCCATGGATTGATTTGCAATGGGGTGAACCCATTTCCTATGTCTTGTCTCTTTCCTTTTTAACATCTGTATCTACCCTGACGATAGGTCTTGCAAAAAAGCAAAGAAACATTCTCCATAGAAGTTGGTGTCCTTTGGTTTCTGCAAAAGTCCCCAGAATTATAAACCGTTACTTTCTCAGGAAACCTCAGTGATCTTCTGCTTAGAAACCTATGTTTTAGAAAACAAAAAGATGATTTTATGGCTGGCCTTTCTGCACCATCCCCAGGCAAGTAATGAGCTTATCTTCAATAAGTTACCACTTGCCCCTGGATCCAGATGACTCCAGAAGAGAAAGTGAGGCTGGCAACTTTGCACAGCCCTCCCTCACTTAAATCCAGTTCCCTTGCAAGACGTGGCATAATCTTCCTAACGTCATGGTCCTCTGAGATCTCACAAAGGACAAACAACAACAATAACTCCTGCAATAGCAATCTGTCAACCATTTAATGATGCACCAGAGAGAAACAGCTTCTGCCCTCCATAGAGAGAATGTCAGCAGTCATAGGAAAACAAAACTGCTATCATGAGGTCATACATAGTCAGATAGCTTTGTTGCTAATAACAGTATTCTGAGGCCCAGAAATGAACGTCATCATGCTAGGCTGGGTTTTGTTCATTTGTTTGTTTTTCTGACAAGACTAGCTCTTTTTGAAGATTACTATTTTTAAATGCATATATTCATGAATCCCTTATTTTATTCAATGCATCCATGATTCAACTGTTCCACATTATTATAGAATACAATGCAATGTCACTTATTTTTTAGGCTAGAAAGCATATTATAGCAGAAATTATGTTGTCAAATTCATTTTGTTTTTAAGTTTAAAAAAGGAAAAAGTAAAGATTGCTTTCCAAGAAACAACTGGAGCAGGGACTCCTCCTTTTGTTGCCAAGCTATCATGTGACTAAGGAATCTGCCTCAAGGAAAAAGTAACAGTTGTCACTCTGATACATTAGCCTGTAAGAGCAGTGCTAGACCGTGACTGCTGCTCACTTTGAATGTCTGAGCAAGCACTTTCATTCATGTCTTATTAATGTTCATGGGAAGTAAAGGTGCATGTTTAACAGGCCCAAGATCTCTCCATGTGGCACATAATGTATATCCTAGTCACATTTGTGTGACAGCCCCCACCTTGGAAATGCCAGCCTTGGTATTTGCAGAGGGTATATTATAAATGGATTTTGCCTGCTCAAAAGGTATAACTCTGGCATTACGTTGTGTCCTTAAATGCACAGGACATACATCCCTAAAGGCCAGGTGTCCAAACAAAAGTTTTAATTAAAAAGCAAACTTTAAACCTATGCTCCAACTCTGATTTTTTTAGGAAATATAACTTAAGCAGTGATCTCTGATATTATTTAATTGGATATGAGATCATACCCTCCCTTCTGTTCCTATAGACCCCTCACTACCAATTTATTTTTAAAGCACAGGTTGTCACTGTGAATGGTGAAAACTATTGCTAGCTTCTTGGTGTGATTTTTTTTTATTGTTCATTTTAGGATCATAGATCTAGAACTACATGAGACCTCAGAGGCTGTCTAGTCAAAACCCCTCATTTTACAGGTAAGAAAACTGGAGCCCAGGAAGTTGAATAGCTTGTCCTAGGATACACAGGTAAAAAGAGTCAGAGGGAAGATTTAAACCCAGGACCTCTGACTCTAGAATCAATGCTAATCCCCATGAAAATGGGGCCACATTATTTAATGTATATATCTCTGTCAAAACCTAGCACAATTATCTCCATATATTGTCACTGGTACTTCCCTGAGGTCATTCTTGATCTCTCCAAATGCTAACACTCCCCCCTTAATTAAATTACCTTGTATTTATCTCATATAGATGTAGAGGTGTATAGGTGGTCTCCCCAGTTAGAATGTAATTTTTTTGAGGACAGGTACTATTTTACTTGTGCCAAATACAGGGCCTGGCATAAATGAGGTACTTAATGAATGCTTGTGGAGGGATCATTTAATAAATGTTCATCTAATTAGGTTGAATTGAATTTCTAGTTCAGGTACAGGTTGGATTAATTCTGTGAGTGGCTTAATCATCTTTGTGTATTCCAATTAATTTCATTTCATATATCCTTGCTACCTATTGTTTATTCCCTTGGGTTCTGCTCCAAGTTTTTCACTTTCTAGGTCCCTGTGGGTTGATACAACACAGCAGCTTACTGTGTAAGTAAGCCTAAATGGAGGCGGGTGTTCTCATTATGGTGTTCCTTTTGCATGTCTTCAGTAATATGAGTAAATGCAAAAGTGGAGAGGTAAACTCGCTTTCTTCTCATAAATCAAGCCATTTAGATCTAGAGAGACAACACTAAAGGGGATAGCACAGTGTGAAAGTTTATTTATTTATTTTTGCCACTTTACATTACCTGCTGGGAGGAACCATAAAGAGCAGGATTCATGGGCAAATTTTGGAAGCTCAGAGCCTTTCCAATCAATATTTTAAATTAAGGATAAAAAATAATCTCCAATTTACATGAAATTTTAAAGCTAAGCACTTAAGAGTACAGTCATTGACCTAGCTAGAGAAGGACTCAGAGCTGAAAGCATTATACGATGCCTTTAGAATAGCTCTGTAAGCTTGCTAAGCAACCCGCCTTCCAGGGCTAAGTAGTTAGTATTCATGATCAGAAGAAACTGACCAGAGTTCTACTACCCAGACCAATGTATGGTATGCTAAATGACTGGTGACTAGTTATTTAAACTTTGTGGCTTAACTGTTCTACTTGGAAAATGAAGTGAATATTGCCTTCTTTAATACAATATTTGGGTGAATTACAATATTCAGAAATAGAACCCCTACAAAACACAAGGTGGTTCATGACTGAGGGGCCATGAAGCAGAACATCAGAACGGGACTTGGAAATGAACTTTATGGAAACTTATATGACAATCTACAACCTTAATCTGAACAGGTAACAATTTATGTGGGCTTTATGTGTTATTGAACTTGGCCTTCTATATTTGGCCTCAGAGGACTTCTTTTGCACCTAAAATGCTTTCTATCCCCAAATCTGACTAGAGATGTGCTCTCACTATTGTGGAAGAATCATGTATCTCAAATTACACAGCTATTCACAAGGTAATAATAAAAGCTAATATTCATATAGCACTCACATGCCAGGCAATGTGCTAATCACTTTGCAATCATTATTTCATTTGAGGCTCACAACAACACTGGGAATAGGTGCTATGTTTATTCCCACTTTACAGATGAGGGGACTGGGGGAAATAGATGTTGTGAACTTCCCAGGGTCCCACAGCTAATAAATGTCTGAGGCTACATTTGAACTCAGGTATTTCTGACTCCAAGCCCAGTTCTCTATCCACTTCACTACCTAGGTTTTGTTTATGTGATATTTCCAACTGCCTGACCATAATATGTAATTTTGTTGTCCTGGGGACCTTACCTTCAGAAAAAAAAATCACTCTTTTCCTCCTCTATCATATCATCTTGGGGTTTCTGAGAGGAAAACATTTTGTAAATTGGGAATTATTATAGAAATGTGAGTTATCACTACTTAACAAAAGCTGCTGGGAAAACTGGAAAAGAGTATAGCAGAAACTACGTATAGACCAACATCTTACTTTAAATACCAAGATAAAGTTAAAATGGTTATAAGATTTAGACATAAGCAAATTAGGAGAGCAAGGGATAATTTACTTGTCAGATCTTTGGAGAAGGGAAGAGTTTAGGACCAAACAAGAGAGAGAGCATTACTAGACATAAAATAGATAATTTTGATTATATTGAATTAGAAAGGTTTTGTACAACCAAAACCAATGCAACCAAGATTAGAAAGAAGGCAGAAAGCTGGGGAATTATTTTTATAAGTGTCTCTGATAAAAGTCTCATTTCTCAAATATATAGAGAACTGAATCAAATGCATAAGAAGTCAAGTCATTGCCCAATTGACAAATGATCAAAGGATATGAACAGGCAGTTTTCAGGTGAAGAAATCAAAGCTATCTGCGGTCATATAAAAAAATGTTCCAAATCACCATTGATTAGTGTAAAAACAATTTGGCTAGCAGCTGCTGTTGAGGTGTAAGACCCAACAAAACTAGCAACAAGAGCTGCCAGCACAGGTTCTTTTGATATGCTTTACTAAGGAAAGCAACATTAAGGGGTTAACACTCTTACTTTAATCCAACATACAAATATCATTCACTTTGTTCAGGAGGGAAAGCTAGCAACCTGAACTTCAGAGCAAATACAAACAAATTACAAACATCAACAGACAGACCTTGTCTGATTTAAATCACAATTCATAGTTACCAGAAAAGCATCCACATCTGGGTTCACAAGCCGGGGTGCTCTTAATGTCAACTGCCCAGAATCTCTTCATCAACACTCCTCCATGAGTGAGAGCCCCAAGGGAAAATGCCAACCTCTGGTTTTATATATCCTGTTCAGGATCAAAGGGCATCAAAACATTTGACTCCAACTCACATTACCTAAAAACATCACAAACATTTGACTCAAACCCACATGGCCTAAAAGCCTCTGGTGTCAAAAACATGTTACTCAAACCCATGTGAACCAGGCTTTTCCCTGAGGCAAGGAGGTCATCAAAGACTCCTGATCCAATCAAAGAAACAAAGGCCAGACACTTCAAGGGCAATTGATTAAATAAGTGCTAAAAGAGAAAACAGTAAAAGAAAATCCCACCTTAATTGCTGATACATCTCCACCCCTTTCCAGGACACTTGGCTTTACATAATCTAAATAGCTATGGATCCTGGAGCAAACAGAGGCATTATACATTGTGATCCAATCAATCAGAGAACCAAAGCATATCATTCACAACAACACAAAACATATTATTCAGTATCATTCCCCAAAATACTTGTTTACAATACAAACATGAATCCACCCCTAGGTCCCAGCAAGTCACAATCTTCTTTAGTCAATACAGAGTGTCCAAATAAAGTCCTTCTTGAGGGTGTGTCCTTCTCCTCACACTGCCATTTCGGGCTTCCTCCCAGTACCCTCAGGTATGGGCATGCTTTAATTAGAAAAGTCCCAAAGCAAACAAAAAAAGTCCAAATAAAGTTCTCTTGTGGGGTCTGTTCTCCCCACACTGTTCCAGTCCCCACTTCCAAGTCCTGAGTGGAGGCTGGGCAATAAAACCAAAAGGGTAGGGTCCCTGGAGTCCAAGACACTTCCCCCACCCCACCATAGATAACTCCACCCCTCCCTCCTGGGTCCCAAACAGTCCCGGGGGAGGCAGCGAAAAGGCACACCCAGCACCTTGCTGCAAAGTTTCCATCTTGCCCCAGGGCTGAATTCCAAGCTCCTGGGTTCCTGGTCATGCAACTCCTGCTGGCCTCTCCTGGCTTCTGCCAGAATCATGATGACGATGTAGGTGGTTCTCCACCTTTGCGCTCACCTCACCAAAGTCGGCTCCAAGGCAGCTCACCACTCTCACTTTTCCAAAGTTCTCAAGCAACCAGTCTTCTGTTCCATCTGGGTTAATATGTCAGCAGCTACCACCCGCTTCTTCTCTCTCCTCATCAGCAGCACCCACCAAATATGCATGAAGACTGTTCTCTGATTTTTCTCTCAAGACTGTATGAAGTCAGTTCTCTGTTCCTGTTTCAAAATTCCACATACAATACAATCTCAAAACATTCACCCTTTCAGCACAATCGGGAGCTGAGCTTATCAACTCAAACCCTTGCTCCTGCCATCCACACTTCCCCCAAGCCTCTGCTTGTTTTCCTCCCACAGCCTCTGCTCTGGTCTGTCTCCTCTGGATTGCTAGTGGGGTAGGGAGATGGAAGGATAGGTTATCTCCCAGGGCCCCTGCTCTGGGTTCCTGGGAAACCACTCCTGGCACTGCCACTTGCCTGTTCTCCTTCAGGCCTCTGGGACTCGAAGGAACCATAGCCACCACAAAAACAAAGAGCAATCCAATAACTGGGAAACATTCAACCATCATCTCAGTATCCCAAAATTCCATACTTTCCTTTTAATCTGCAGATCCTACCAACTATGCTATTTTTGTAACAACAATTTGGCTAGCAGCTGTTGTGGGGTATAAGACCCAACAAGACCAGCAACAAGAGCAGCCATCACAAATTCTTTTGATATGCTTTACTAAGGAAAGTGACTTTAAGGGGTTAACAATCGTACTTCAATCCAACATACAAATATAACTTACTTAGTTCAGGAGGAAAAGCCAGCAACCTGAACTTTAGAGCAAATACAAACAAATTACAAACATACATTATAAACAGGCCAAATACAAATCAACATCTGGGTTAGCAAAGCCAGGGGGCAGTTACAATAGCTTCCCCAGAGTCATGAGCCACTCTTCCAGTGAGTGAGAGCCCCCAAAACAAACATCTGTGTTTCTTCAAAGCCTGGGGGCTCCTTAATGGCTACCCAGAATCTCCATGTCAACATTCTTCCAACAAGTGAGAGCCCCAAGGGAAAATGCCAACCTCTGGGTTTATATATCCTGTTCAGGGTCAAAGGGCATCAAAACATTTGACTCCAACCCACATTACCTAAAAACATCACAAACATTCAACTCAAACCCATGTGGCCTAAAAGCCTCTGGTGTCAAAAACATGTTACTCAAACCCATGTAAACCAGGCTTTCCCTTGAGGCAAGGAGGTCATCAAAGACTCCTGATCCAGTCAAAGAAACAAAGGCCAGACTCTTCAAGGGCACTTGATTAATAAGCGCTAAAAGGAGGAAGTCTGCAACTGTAATGTGAGGAGGATACATCCTCAAGAAGGACTTTACTTGAACACTCTGTATTGACTAAAGAAGATTGTTATTTGCTGGGACATAGGAGCAGATCATGTTTGTATTGTAAACAAGTATTTGGGAATGACACTGAATGATATGTTTTGTTTTGCTGTGAATGATATGTTTTAGTTCCCTGGTTGATTGGATCACAATGTATAATGCCTCTATTTGTTCCAGGATCCATGGTATTTAGATTACTTAAAGCCATGTATCTTGGAACAAGGTGTAGAGTGTATTTACTGTTTCAGCATGCTAAATTAATTGTTTTTGATTGAGCCTTACTAGGTACAAAGCCCCGGGCCCATACCCTTTTGCTAACTAGATGCTAAGCTCCAGGTACACACCCTTTTGCTAATTAGGTGTAAATCCTTCAAGCCCTGAACAAAGTATAAAAACTCAAAGGTTAGTATTTTGTCTGGGGCTCTCACTCATGGAGGATTGTTGATGTGGAGACTCTGGGTAGCCATTGTTAAGAACTCTCAGCTTGTAAGCCCAGACATTGATGCTTTCCTGGTAGCTATGAATTGTGATTTGGTCTGTTTATATTGTGTATGTTTGTAATTTGTTTGTATTTGCTCTGAAGTTCAGGGTGCTGGCTTTTCCTCCTGAACTAAGTGAGTTATATTTGTATAGTGTATTAAAGTAAGATTGTTAACCCCTTAACGTTGCTTTCCTTAGTAAAGCAGATCAAAGAACCTATGCTGGCAGCTCTTGTTGGGCTGGTGTTGGTCTTTCACCCTCACAACAGCTGCCTGCCTAATTGTTGCTACAATTAGAGAAATGCACATTAAAACAACTCTGAGGTACTACATCACACCTATCAGATTAGCTAACATGAAAGAAAAAGAAAATGATAAATATTGGAGGGGATATTGGGAAATTGGGAAATGAATGCATTGTTGATGGCATTGTGAATTGGTCCAACCATTCCAAAGAACAATTTGGACCTTTGCCAAAAGGGCTATAAAACCCTTTTAATGCAACAATATCACTTCCAAGTCTCTATCCCAAAGAGATAATAGGTGGGGGTGGGGGGGGAGGGAAGGACCTATTTGTACAAAATTATTTATAGCAGCTCTTTTCACGGTGGCAAAAAAATTGGTAATTGAGGAGATGCCTATCAATTGGGGTAAGGATAAACAAGTTGTGGTATAGGATTGTCATAGAATACTATTGTGCTATAAGAAATGACAAGTAGGCTGATTTCAGAAAAACTTGGAAAGACTCATACAAACTGATACAAAGTGAAATGAGTAGAAGCCGGAGAGCATTATATACAGCATGTATGTATGTATGTGTGTATGTATGAGGATCAACTGTGAATTCAATAATACAATGGTCCAAGGCAATTCCAAAGGACTCATGATGAAAAATGCTATCCTCATCCAGAGATAGTACTGATGGAATCTGAATGCAGATTGAAGCACGCTATTTTTTACTTTATTTTTTTCATGGTATTTTTTTTCCTTTGGGTCTGTGTTCTTTCACAACATGAATAATATGGAAATGTGTTTTTCATGATTGTACATATATAACCTATATCCAATTGCTCACCATCTCAGAGAGGGAGGAACTGAGAGAGGGAGAGAGAAAACTTGGAACTTAAAATTTTTAACAAATGAAGGTTAAAAATTATCTTACATGTAATTGGGAAAAATATTTAAAATTTAAAAATACAAATAAAAACCTATGAAAGTAAAAAAAAAGAATTGTGAGTTCTTATTATTATTGTGCGAAAATGTTACTTTGGTATGCATTAGCAAGAAACAATGTCCTTTCCAGGGCCATTTTAAGAATAACTTACATAATTGGGGTGAGTGATAGGTAAGTACAGTCCAATAAGGCATGTCAAGATCCCTGACATAATAGATCTATCTTGAAATAATATTTATTTAGCATTATGCTAAGACCATTTTATGATTCAATAAATACACTGTTTACTCTCTATCCATCTCCTAAATGCAATCCAGCTCACTGCTAGTCTGTTGTTCATCTATGCTAACTGTCCAAGACATAAGTATTGATTTATTGGCTTTTTTGGCAGTCCATCCACCTATATATCACAATCTGAAAATAGTTGTTCTTATCCACTTAATTTTTCCTGTGTGAACAATTAGACTGAATTCTTTGGAGTAATTTTGGATTTCATTTAGGAGACTGTAATATTCTGTGGCTTATTGCAATCATCACAATTTTATTGCAAACAAGAGCATTTTTAGGAGATAAAATGTACTACAAATCTCTAACATTTGCATTCTATGTTCATCCACGAAGTGTAAAGAAACTTTAATGAACATGTGACTAGTTTTTTGTGCCTTGCTTGATATTAATCAGAGGGAGGGTGATTGAAAAAAGTTACCCATATGGTTGTATCTTCTGAGGAACTCCTAAATGATATTAGAATATTCAGTGGAAACATTGTTGAAAAAATATGTTCAAGTTTTCAATTTTGCTCTACCAAACATAATGCTTTTTTAAAAAATAGTTAAAATATAACAAGTAGAGCATAAATATTGCATTCTCTATATCTTCAATAAGTTATGTGATTATACAAATGTGGTTTACTGAAGACTTCTTTCCCAAAAAAAAACCTATCTATTCCTTCTCATATCTTTATGAAAGATAAATATGCATATTGTGTCCAAAAAATTTCAGTGGAAATCAGCAAGTAGTTATATGAGTGAAGAGTTACAGATATTCTCTTGATTGACATTTTTGGTACAGACAATAAGGTACATGATTTTATAAGAATTTCATATTCTCTTTTCAGTTACCTTAAGAATTAATTCTTCAACATTCTCAAAATAATGTCAATTGTGTCAAACTGCATAAATCTCTTCCATGTATTATTTTTGTGATAGCCTTCAAGTCTGAAGAACTGCTTGATGGTCATGGAAAAAAAAAAAACAATAGTCACCTGGTAAGAATAGGTAACAGAATACTACTGAAATGGAAATGCCCAGCAGTGTCATTGGAGACACATATGACTAGTGAAAGCACAATATATGTGATGTAGTATCCACTTGCTCCATTGGTACTACACAATGTCAAGATATTCAGACATGCAGGTTTGAGAAGCTGAGTGGACATTCTGCAATGGAAATAAATTAAGATGTCAATAAGAGTTGTACAAGATAAGAAAACAGCATGAGATGACAGTATATTTGTGCCTGGAGAATTTCAGGTTCCCCCAAAAACACCCTTTAAAAAATTGATTATGTTCACTATGCTAGCTGTGCCACCTTGGGCAAATCACTTAACCCCAATTGCCCTGCCTTCCCCCCTACAAAAAAATTGATTATGAAATGGGGCATAAAAGCCTTTTCGAAATAGAGAAAACATAAATACTGAACATCATTTGTTAGTCACAGTGCTATAAAAATTATGCTCAATATTGTCTTTAAGGAAAGAATTAAAAATTAGAGATTAAAGAATTTAACCCTTAAGAACTAATGGAAAATTTCATCAAAGAAAATCAAAATGAGACAACATATCAAAACATGTGATTCACTAAAGTAGTTGTTAGTGGGAAATATTTATATATGATGTTTTCATCAATAAAAGAGAAAATAAACAAATCAATGAATTGGTAACATAACTTCTAAAAAAAGAACCAAAAGAAATAAAATAATTTCCAACAATCAAAAAATAGATATTCGAAAAATCAAAAGAGAAGTAAAAAATCTGAAAAAAAGATAGATGAATCTAGATTTTTTAGAAAAAAAATTATATCATAGATTATTAACTAATCTGATTTTAAAAGAGAAAGGAAAACCAAATTATTCATATCAAAACTGAAATAGGGTAATTTATAACAATTAAAAAAGAAATAAAGGAAACTATTAGAAATTACTTTGCCCAATTACACACCAACAAAACTGATAGCTTATACGAAATCGATATTTGAAAAATATGATATACCCCAGTTAAAAAAATATTATTTATGTAAATAACTCAATATCAGAAAAATAAATTGAACAAACCACAATTGAACTTCAAAAGAAAATAATTCCAGGACATTATGGATTTACAGTTAAATCCTATCAAACATTCAAAGAACTAATTCCAACATTACATAAACCGTTTGCAAAAATAGGAAAAGAAGGGAACTTTCAAATCTTTTCTTAGGATACATACGTCTTAATATCTAAGCCAGTGAAGTACATAGCAGAGAAAGAAAACAAATTAGGGCCAATTCTCTAATGAACATTGACACACACAAAAAAATTAAAACATTGTCAAAGGGGCTACAACAACATATTTTAAAAATAATGCAATATGTTTTAGTTGCATTTATATCAGGAAAGCAGGGTTCAGTCAACAAAAGAAAGACTACAAACACAGACATTATTAATTATAAAAATAATAAAGAAACTACATGATTGTATTAACAGATTCTAAAAGATATTTCAAATCTAATACCCATTTCTGTTCAAAAAAAACAGAAATAAATGGACTTTTTCTTAATACAGTAAGTACCATCTATCTAAAACCAAGAGCAGAGGATATAGGTAATAGAGAAAAGTTAGAGACCTTTCTAATAAGATTGGGGCTAAAGAAAGAATGTCTAATATCACAACTACTTTTAACATAGTGTCAGAAAGTCTAGCTATAGCAATTGGACAAGAAAGAGAAATTAAGCAAATTTTAAAAATCAGCAAAAAAAAAAAAGGAAAAAAACTATTGATTTCTACAGATGATATGATGTTCCATCTGAGAATCCTGAAGGGTCAACCAAAAATAATTTGAAATAATAAAATTTTACTACACCAAGTAAAACCATATTAGTAAATTCTACCTTTCAAATATTTCCTCCTAGCAACTATAGCCCCTCAGCACTACTGACCTAAATTGTCATAATCCTCTCCAACAAGGTTTCACTGCCTCCATTATCTGCCTTCTATAATCCATCCTTCATACTGCTGGTTTGGTAATGTTTCTAATTTACACATATGATCACACCACTCCACTGTGATTTCTCAAAGTCTTAAGGTGGCCCTTTAAGGCACTGTCCATCCTATCTTTAAGTAGCTAGGTGGGCACAGTTTATAAGCACTGGAACTGGATTCAGGAAGACCTGAAGTCAAATCCAGCCTCAAATACTTACTAGCTGTGTAACCCTGGACAAGTCATTTAACCCTGTTTACTTCAGTTTCTTCATCTGTAAAAAGAGCTGGAGAAGGAAATGACAAACCACTTCAACATCTTTGCCAAGGAAAAGGGGTCACAAAAAGTGGGACATAACTGAACAACAACAACCTATCTTCAGTAATACTAACAATAATAACAATAATAGCTACATTTAAAGAGCTTTAAGATTTGCAAAACACTATACAAATATTTGACCCTCACAACGACCCTGGGAGGTTGGTGCTATTATTCTCCCCATCTTACAGATGACAAACCTGAGGCAAATAGAAGTTAATTGACTTGCCTAAGGTCACACAGCTAGTAAAAATCTGAGTTGAGGCTTGAACTCAAGTCTTTCTGACTCCAGGTTCAGCACACTCCCAATGGGTCACCTGACTTCTTCACAATCTTTCCTTTCGAGAGCTATCTGTTCTATCCAGTTTTGTTTACATTCCTCCATTTTGTTCTGCCTTTTCTCATCTTTCTGCTTTTGCACAGGTATCCCTTGTCCCTTGAATGGATTTGTTACACATCTTCACCTCTTGTAATTCTCTTCTTTCAAGGCCTACCTCATCTACCTCTTCATTCTTGAAGCTTTTTTTTCCATTTCCTCAGACAAAATGAAATCTTCCCTCAAAGTTCTCATAGCACTTTGGACTTCTCCTTGGCATTTATTACATTGTCTTTGTAATATGCTTATTTATGTATATCTCTTGTCCTCCTACTAAAAGATAAGCTTCTTGAGGGTTGGATAAGTGTTGCCAACTTTTTCAATCAGCATGAAGCCTTTCCTGATCTCTCTAACTGCTAATGCCCTTCCTCCAAACTACTTTGTGTTTAAATTCTTTGTAGGGGGAAGAGGTTACATATTTTTATACGAACTTGTCTCCGCCATTAGAATACAAGCTCAGAGTACGGATTGTCATTGCCTTTGTATGTATGTAGGTATGTGTGTGTGTGTGTGTGTGTGTTACTGTGATTTCAGCGATGTGGAAATATCTTCTACCAGTATAGATTAGAAATTAACTTTCAACTTCTTAGTCATAGACAGATAGCTAAGATACTAAAAGATTAAGTGATTCATCTATGGTCACAAACACAATATATATCAGAAGCAGGATTCAAAACCAATTCTTTCTGCCTCTAAGACCAGTCCTCTATCCTTTATGTCATCCTATCTCTTATAGTATTTCCTTACAGGTAGTAAATGAATGTTTGTCTAATTGAATTGTTGAGTGGACTGTGTTTACTATTTTAGTAGTTAATTCCCAGTAAAATCTTATAACGAAGACAGAATGTAACTTGAGAAGATGATGAAGTGAGTAACTATACACTCTCAAATATAGCCTGAGGAAAATTTCATCTGCTCTGAAGCATGTAACAGAGCTAACTTATCAAAGTAGACAGGTAAGAGGCTTCAGATTAGGGTATCCCTAGGGGACAGCTGCAGTAAGTTTATTTACATTAATACCACCCAACTTGAAAGATCACCAATGGTATCACCATAAGCAGAATATTGTATTTTTTCCATCATTTTCTGTTGTGTCTGATTCTTTGTGACCCCATTTGGGGTTTTCCTTGGCAAAGTTATTGAATTGGTTTTCTATTTTCTTCCCTAGCTCATTTTTGCAGATGAGGAAACTGAAGCAAACAGGGTTAAGTGACTTGCCCAGGGTCACACAGCTAGCAAATATCTGAGGCGAGATTTGAACTCAAGAAAATGAGTCTTCCTGACTCCAGGGCTGGCACTGTATTCATTTCACCACCTAGGTGCCCATATTGCACTTTATTCCAATTCTATTTTGTGTTAACAAATAGTTTTTCTAATATGAATTGAAGACAGACAGCATACAGACAAACATCAGAGTAGGAGTTGCAGGGAAATATTTGTGGCCCCTCTCTGAGGCAGTTAATTGAACACACAAGGCACTCTTTAAACCCATTCCAATATTTCAAAATATTACCAACCTCATTTTTCTAGTCTTTTTTCTCGATTAATATGATCTGACCATTCAGAATGCAGATTTTTTGTGGAAACAACATTTTCCACATTTTCTAGAATATTGCAGAATGACAGAGCCCTATGAGAACTTTAACATTATCTAGTCAAACCACCTTATAGAAATCCTCATAAAATCAAATCTGCCCTTCACTTCTAGCCCCAGTCTATCTTTTCACCTTCTTTATATATCACTTCCCTTCCCATGAATTACCATGAAGCCAAGCTGGCCTTCTCTTTGCTCCCCACATACTATACATCCAAATGGTTGCACAGGCCATCCCCTAAGACTATAAGGCATTCCATCCTTGTTCTCACCTGAAAAATTCCTCACTCTCTTCAAGACTTAGCTTAGGTACCATATTCTACACTAAGCCTTTCTTGATCTCTCCAACTGCTAAAGCCAGTACCCTCCCTTTATAAATAATTTGTACTCAATAACTTTTTATTTATTCTGGTTATACTTATATGTGTACTCCCATGATAGAAGGCAAGATCCTTACAAGAAGAGACTATTTCATTTTTTGTCTTTGTATCACAGCATCTAGCATATTGCCATATTGTTGATAATTAAGTAAATACATATTCATTGACTGGTAACTAATTGATTGATTAATCATTAGGCCATCCTAGCCCCTCGTTTTCAGGTGAGGAAACTGAAAACCAGACAGATGGAGTGTCTTGTCCAAAATCGTATAACTGGTGAGTGGCAGTTGGCAGAAGACCCAGAACTACAACTTCAGTCTCCTTAGCCCTGTGTTCTGTCCCAGTCCTGTGTTCTTTTTAGTTTAACACTTGTACCTGCATAGATAAATGGGAATATGACAGGGGAGAAAAGAGAAGGGAATAAGCATAGATAGATAGATAGATAGATAGATAGATAGATAGATAGACAGATAGATTATACATGTTTATATATTATATATATTATACACACACACACACACACATATATATATATATATATATATATAGCACACATATATACACATATATATGGTACCTACTATGCACCAAGCACAGTGCTAAGTGCTTTTATAAATATTATTTCAATTGATCCCTATTTTACAGTTGAGGAAACTGAGTCAAACAGAGACCAGTGTCACATAGCCAGTAAGCACCTGAGGCTAGAGTATACTTCAGGACTTTCTGACTCCAGGACCATTGCTCTATTCACTGTGCTGCCTGACTGCCTCAAATTGAGGAGTAAATCTCTCAATTTGTAGCTACCAGAGCAAGATCGGCAATGCCCATATTTACCTAGGTACACTATCTAGTGAATGTAGGTTCCATAAGACTTTTGGTAAATGGAAAAAATAAGTTACCTTTGAAGAGACAAGGTGTTTTGTTGTTTTGATCTTTAACTAGATATGATTTCATCCACGTAGGGATCCCCCGGTAAGGAAAGTCTTCCTCTAAGTTAGAAGCTCATAAACTTCTTTGCCACTTATAGAGTTTCCTGGAGTATTGAGAAATTAAGTTACTTTCCCAGGGTCTCATGGCAAGTATGTAGCAAATGTAGGAATTGAACCAATGTCTCTCTAATTCTAACACCAGTTCTCAGTCCACTACCAAATACCACCTAGTAATGCCACCCATAGTTATTATTATATAAGCTCTAGAACTGAAATGGAATTTGGAGGCCAAGGTCAATGACATTACTGTACCAATAAGATCCCAAGATGACACAGTAACTATCAAAGCTAGGATTTAAACAAAAGATCTTGGGCTCTAAAGCCAGTGCTCTTTCCTCACTCCTCATTAGCTTGAAATCTATTCTCTCTAAAGTCATGCATTTATTTGTATTCTATTGCCACATAAATGAAACCACAAAACATAATAAAAAGAATTTGTATTCCCCATAGTACAAGGCAGAGTAGGCACTCAATAAATACTTGTTGATTAATTGGTTTCTAGAATATAAAACTACCCCCCTATTTAGTCCTATTGACCTTTTCAAACCATTAAAAGTGTATTTTGTTGTGAGCTTTTATTACTTTTATATTACAATTCTGCTGGAAGGAATGAACTAGTTTCAGTACTTTACTATTCCAAAATAAATTTAATGGTCTTCTGTAGATTATGCTTGTGATTATTGTTTTAATTCCCATAAACACACTAAACTACAAGCATCTAAAATTGTGTACATATATGTATATGATATATATGTGTGTATATATACATGAGTATGCATATATAAGAGAAAGAGATAGTAGAGCAAGAGAGAAACAGTGAGAGAAGGTAGGACAGACAAGTAGAAATGGAGGAGGAAGGGAAAGAGAGACAATCACAGAGGAAGACAGAGAAGGATGAAAAAAGGATGTGAGGGGGGAGTGGAAAGAAAAGAGAGGGGAGATGAGAGAGAAGGAAAAGACTAAGAGACAGAAAGACACTTGTATCCTTGTATTAGGCCTATTTAAGTACATTAAGTACATTTTACAAGGAAAAATGATTGAAGAGAAAGCCACTAGTGGAAAATCTTCTATAAAGGTAAAGGATACAAAAATCAACTTTTTGCTTTTGTTGATCAATAAACTCACATTACATACAATAAAAGAACAGATAATAAAATTTTCTCAGTACCACAAAGGTTGGAAACCAAAATTAATTTCCTTAAGTCCTGAAATGGGAATATATGTTCAACATTGAAAGTAATAGGAATACAACCACCTTATCTATATGATAATAGATTAGTACATGAGATAGTCATGTGCTAACTGGTGCTGATTGAGGCTCAATGGCCACATTAATTATTAAACATGGTTCCTTAGGTATCAGATTCCCTTTTAGGAAAAAAAGCTTTAAAAAAACAGATAGGAATGACATTTATCCAGAGTCCAAAAACCTATGGATAATATTATCTTTTTAATGCTGATAATTTTACAGACTTCATAAGATAGAAACATAGTATATCTCCTTTCAGTTGCTAGCACTGGAAATACTATGGGGAGTTTCTGGTGCTTTTATATTTAAAAATTAAAATAAAAACTGGTCTTCAGTAGAACTAGAACTTAATAAGACATATAAAATTTACATATATACATCTATGTGACTGTAATTATACATAATTATACCATGTAGATATGTACATATATGTGTATGCAGACATATGTGTGTATGTATATGTGTGTATATGTGTAGATGTATAATTTATGTATGTGTACTCAATAAAGAACTGAGTAGCTTTGCTAACCACCTCAAGGATGGACTTGGCTTCTTGTCCTTCCAGAAATAAGGTTCGGGGAAGCTAGGTGGCACAGTGAGTAGAGCACCGGCCCTGGAGTCAGGAGGACCTGAGTTCAAATCCAGCCTCAGACATTTGACACATGTACTAGCTGTGTGACCTTGGGCAAGTCACTTAACCCCAATTGCCCTGCCCCCCCAAAAAAATACAAAAAAAAAGAAAGAAAGCTTAACCAGTTACATAGTTGAAACCACTAGTTCTGAAGCATTAGGATTATTACTTTTCATTCATTTGACAACATTGGTCACCTTCCATTTCAAAGATTGAATTTTGCAGATTCCAATGCACTGATGTAATCCTAAATATTCATTTAGCTGAGCAGAAATTGCTTGCTACATGAGTTCATTAGCTTCTACTGTTTTCAACATGAAATCTTGCCACAGTAAGAGCTGCACATTAACTGATAAGGCCTAATAAATTCAGCCAATGAGATATCACCATATAATCTTTTTTAGGCTTTCCTGAGCACCACGATGCTTAGCCTAGATAAAAGACAATCCATTCCTTCTAGAGGACAGCTGCTAAGCAAACAAGCATGGGGAGTGAGTTTCTTTGATCCAATCTCACTGAGATCTAAGCAATACCCCTATCCCTTTTTTCATTTGATTTTAAAGTTAGCTGTCAATTATCAAGTATGAGTTCAGGGCCTTCCTTAGGCATCACTGAGATATGAACAAAACAGTCCCTCTATTTTCCTTTCTGAACCTTTTTCTTTTCATTTGGCCTTATACCCTTCTCCCAAATGCAAACCCAAGGGCAGACTATGAGAAAGTCAGAAGATTCCCATATACACTTGTATTTCACACAATTAAATGCAGACCTACTAGAAACTCCTCGCTAGGGTACAAAAAAAATGCATACCATCTGAGACTCTGAGAATCATTGCCCTATGCTTTCTTTTGCTCTTCTCCTCTGGAGAGGAAATTCAAACTCAAAGTGTATTAAGTACTACTTTAGAAATGATCCTGTGCCAAGCAATACCACTGTTAGTGGGCTCTGGAAAGCTATTCAAGAAACCCTGCATATGTATTAGTTTTTCATCTTATACTTTCCAAGAATATTTGTATTCCTTCCTGCCCTAATTCAGGAGCCAATTCCACCATGAAATCATTTACCTGACCTTAAAGCCACAGCTCTGTTTTCTCATCCTTCTCAAATCTTTCAAATAACACTTATTTTGGACCTCTATTATGTACTTATCCTATCGTAACTTGCATCATAGTTATTTGTGTATTTCACTTAGCTTTCTCCCTAAACTTTAAATTCCTTAAAGGACAAGAACTATGTCATGCTTTCCTTCTTTATTCACATCACAGAATATAATATATTATACATATTTGGTGCTTAGTAAATGCTCCTTGAATTTGAGTAGATAGAGTTCCCTAACTCCTTCAATAATTGTAAGTGGAAAGGGCTCAGAATCCAATACTTCCCAATAGTCTCTCTCTGATCTTTATATTGCATAATTCAGGGTAAGTTACAACAATTAAGAGTCTAAATCTTAATGTATTAACTAAGCACATTAATATATGAGTGAAATTAACATCAACATCCTTTGATCAAAGTGGAAATATTACTGCAAATATGCCAAGACATAGCTCTTTCCACAAGATTTTTTTTAAAACTAAATGATCATGTAAAGATGAGAAAATGCCACTAAACATAAATGTTTTCCTGAAGCAGTAAGTTGTTTTAGCCAAGAAAATACACTTACATGAATCATAAAACATCCTTTGGCTGTTGAGAATTTATGGATCTGGGAAGGAGGTTAATGGAAGAAAAGTTTATGAGGTCATATCTAAAAGAGTATCAGGAAATTTACTTATTTTTACCAAGTATCTTGCTGTGATGCTCTAAAAATTAATTCAAGATTTCCTAGGGCAGGTAGCAGTTGATAACTGAACATAAATATTAACAGTTCTGGTATTATATAAGTAATGTACAGATTTCTCAAGTACTAGAAATGCCTCTGGCAAACAGAAAAAAGATGCCTAGATGGCAAATTTTCTGCCCTTTATTTGTATTCAACCAATTAAAAAGCAAAGGAAAACAGAAACTGTAAAAGACTAACTAGTCTTGTCCCTTCCATTATTTAACAGCATTTGTGCATATCTAAAATTCAAAGTTTTACTGTGCCTACCAATATCATTGCCTTGTAAGTCAACTTGCTCCCATTATTCTTTTCCTGGGGCACTAGCTTATTTATCAGCATGGATTTATCCCATTGTGTATCTCTCCAGATTTGAGAGTAGCTAAATAGAAATTTCGCATTAGGAAAAAAAAATGCCAAGAAAAACAAACAAAACGTATGGAACATATAATTGATTTAGTCTATTACAAGCTAAGTCCATATCTCATTATGTGCCTACCTTTTGCAAAATACCTCTACTGGGTATTGTATAGATGCCCTAGTTAATTGGACAAGATTCCATTCCTTCAGAAAAAAAAAAATTGTTTGTCACAAAATAGGCCAATTATAAAAGCATATAAAATAAAGCTTAGACCTTACATTGAAAATAAAGAGTAAAGATGTTCTTGTTGATTTTTTTTGCACTTTTCCTCTCTATATACAATAGAATATAAGCTAATTGAAATCAACAAAGGTTTCATTTTTGTTGTTGTACCTTCCCAACTCCTAGAATAGAATCTTGTACTCTATATTTGTAAGTTAGGTATGTCCACATCAATTGCTTAAATGTACAGATGTGGCTCCTGGGTTGCATATATCTCTGCAATCTGTCTTATTTGTCTCTAAGGGAGACCATATTTCTACCTTGAAGTAAGAAGGAGAAAAGGGATGGGTGGGTACTTGCTCCTCCCCTCCACTCTCTCTAAGAGGGGCATCAGACTAGACATACATGCATTTCTCAAATATTTCTGGTCTATGGATACGATAAGTTCAGAACACAATCCCCTTCCCTAGTTGCTCTTGAAGGGGAAAGTAGACTTTAGTTTATACTCACTAACTTGGTCACTTCCCACCAAATGTCAGTAACACTAAAGACTATGAAAAATTTTGAATATACAGTGAAACCATCCACCCACAGAAAAAAGAAAACAGAAATCATCAAAATTATACAGATTAAAGTATACCAGAAGATACACAAGGGTGAATAAGCTCTTCTGCTGAGAGTATGATTAGGTCTCAGTTCAAACCAAGAGAGTGACCCTGATCTCACTAAAGGAGAAATTTCCTCTCCAAAGTCTCTAGGGAGGTATCAAGGAAATCAAGATCTTATTGAAAAGCCAACTTCCTCCATATATTTGCAACTTCCTAAGTCTTTTATTTTATTATTTAAAATCAATAAAACTCTGACTTTTCATTCATTCAACCCAGTCCTCCTCCACCTAAGAATGAAAAGAAAACCAAACCCATGGTACAAGGAGTTATAAATAAGCAAAATAAATTTCCACATTGACCATATTAAAAAAAATTTTTTGCATCCTGAGTCCTTCACCTCTTTAAAAGGAGGTAGGTAGCATGATTCATCACTAGTCCTCTGGAATTGTGATTAGTCCTTACATTGATCAGAGTCCCTAATTCTTTCAAAGTTGTTCTGTTTTTATTGTTGTTGTCATTATATAAATTGTTCTCCTGGTTCTGTTCACTTCCCTCTGTATCAATTCATATGTCTCCCCATGTTGCTCTAAAACTATTTCAACATTTCTTCCAGCAAAATAGCATTTCATCCTGCATTATACATCCCCTGTCTGAACTCCAGGAGCCTCTAGAGGGAAGAGGAGAGAAAGGAAGAGGAGAGGTGGGTGATTTCTATTTTATACCATGCATCTCCTGCCTGATCTCCAGCCTCCTGTAGGAAGAGAAGTGCCATTCCATAGTAACAGTCAACCATTGCTAAGATATGAGGAGAGGATGTGATTACATGAAGTTTTAAGTCCGGTATCCTGCCTTGGGGAAGAGGAACATCAATATTCCTTCTGCTCCAAGTTCTTGCTACCTTGCTTGAACTGCCCAAGGCTCTGAAAAGACTCCACCCTCAGGTCCTAATATTGACTTCTAAAATCTCTCTAAATTTTTCACTTAATACTTAACGAATTCCCATCTGGTCATAGCCCTCACATCGCAGTGATTCCAAAACCCTATAGGTCATCATATAGACTCCATTCCCTGTACCCTATTACTTGATTCATTGTTTCAATTCCTATCAACCTAACCTCCCCCTTCCAAGTCTCAAAGAAATTTGGTCCATTCATTCCATGATACTGCCTGGAATACCTTCTGCATAGGAACAAACTTGCTTTAATCTTATTTTTCTTCTTTCTTTTTTTTCCATCTTCTGCCTGTCACTGAGATTTGGCTTGCTCTGGATGACATAATTTCCCTGCTACCCTTTCCAGAAGTGGCTACACTTTCAATCATTCTTTTTGATCCAATGGTTTAGTCAAGAGAGTTGGAATATTTCTTCCTCCTCATTACCACTTTCAGTTTCTTCCCCTACCACCATCTCTCAGTAACCTCTTCTCCTTTAAGATTCATAAAATCCAGGGGGTGGAGCCAAGATAGCACCTGGAAAGCAGGGACTTGCATGAGCTCCCCCCCAGGTCCCTCCAAAAACCTATAAAAAAGGCTCTGAACAAATTCTAGAACTGCAGAACCCACAAAATAGCACAGGAAAGCAGGGCTCCAGCCCAGGACAGCCTGGATGGTCACTGGGTAAGGTCTATTGCACAAAACTGGGAGCAGAGTGGAGCAGAGCCCAGTGTGGGCTGTGCCCAGACCAACAGACAGGGAGCCCAGCGGAACAGGCCCTAGCACCCTGAATCAGTGAGCTGTGGAAGTTACCAGACTTCTCAACCCACAAACACCAAAGACAACACAGAAGGTTAGTGGCAAAAGCTGCCAGGGACAGAGTGAACAGAGTTTGAGGTTTGGCCACCACCCCAGGAGCAGCAGGGGTGGTGCAGCTACAAAACTACAGCTGCAGTTACTTCTGGCCCCAGGCCCACCTGGTGGGAGGAATTAAGTGGCAGATCAGAGCAGGAGTGCACAGCCTGCTTAACCAGTCTGGGTTGGTGGTTCTTGGGGGAGGAGGAGTGCTGGTGTGGCAGAGCTGGCTGTATAGAAATACCTCTGAAAACAACAGCACATCCTCTCAAGCTTGGAACAAAGTACTCTCTACTCTACAAGCAGTCACGCCCCACTGAAAAACTCAAGAGTCAAGTAGTTGGCTGGGAACATGGCCAGGCAGTGAAATTCAGTCAGATTCAGACTCAGACCTTGGAATCTTTCTTTGGTGACAAAGAAGACCAAAACATACAGCCAGAAGAAGACAACAAAGTCAAAGAACCTACATCAAAAGCCGCCAAGAAAAACATTAACTGGTCTCAGGCCATGGAAGAGCTCAAAAAGGATTTGGAAAAGCAAGTTAGAGAAGTAGGGGAAAAATTGGGAAGAGAAATGAGAAGGATGCGAGAAAACCATGAAAAACAAGTCAATGACTTGCTAAAGGAGACCCAGAAAAATATGGAGGAAAAGAACATCTTAAAAAATAGACTAACTCTAAAGAGCTCCAAAAAGCCAATGAGGGGAAGAATGCCTTGAGGCAGAATTAGCCAAATGGAAAAGGAGGCCCAAAAGACCATTGAAGAAAATACTACCTTAAAAATTAGATTGGAACAAGTGGAAGCTAGTGACTTTATGAGAAATCAAGGTATTATAAAAATCAAGGTATTATAAAAAAGAACCAAAAGAATGAAAAAGTGGATGACAATGTGAAATATCTCATTGGAAAAACCACTGACCTGGAAAATAGATCCAGGAGAGATAATTTAAAAATTATTGGACTACCTGAAAGCCATGATCAAAAAAAGAGCCTAGATATCATCTTTCAAAATATGAGCCTAGATATCATCTTTCAAAATATTCTAGAGCCAGAGGCTAAAATAGGAATTGAAAGAATCCACAAATCACCTCCTCAAAAAGATCCCAAAAAGAAAACTCCTAGGAATATTGTCACCAAATTCCAGAGCTCACAGACCAAGGATAAAATACTGCAAGCAGCCAGAAAGAAACAATTTGAGTATTGAGGAAACACAATGAGAATAACACAAGATCTGGGAGCTTCTACATTAAGGGATCGAAGGACTTGGAATACAATATTCTGGAAGTCAATGGAGCTAGGATTAAAACCAAGAATCACCTACCCAGTAAAACTGAGTATCATGCTCCAAGGCAAAATATGGATTTTAAATAAAGTAGAGGACTTCAAGCTTTCTCAGTGAAAAGACCAGAGCTGAATAGAAAATTTGACTTTCAAACACAAGAATCAACAGAAGCATGAAAAGGTAAACAAGAAAGAGAAATCACAAGGGACTTACTAAAGTTGAACTGTTTTGTTTACATTCCTATATGGAAAGATGATGTGTATGATTCATGAGACTTCAGTATTAGGGTGGTTGAAGGGAATATACATATGTGTATATGTATATGTATATATATATATATATATGTGTGTGTGTGTGTGTGTGTATGTGTGTGTATGTGTGTGTGTGTGTGTGTGTGTATATATATATATATATATATATATATATATATATAGACAGACAGAGGGCACAGGGTGAGTTGAATATGAAGGGATGATATCTAAAAGAATAAAATCAAATTAAGGGATGAGAGAGGAATATATTAAGAGAGGGAGAAAGGGAGAGATAGAATGGGGTAAATTACCTCGCATAAAAGTGGCAAGAAAAAGCAGTTCTGTAGGAAGAGAAGAGAAGGCAGGTGAGGGGGAATGAGTGAATCTTGCTCTCATCAAATTTGACCTGAGGAGGAAATAACACACACACTCAATTGGGTATCTTACCCCATAGGAAAGGAGGGAGAAGATAAAAAAGGGGGGATGATAAAAGGGAGGGCAGGTAGGGGCAAGAGATAATCAAAAACAAACACTTTCGAAAAGGGACAGGGTCAAGGGAGAAAATTCAATAAAGGGGGATAGGTTAGGAAGGAGCAAAATATAGTTAGTCTTTCACAACATGAGTATTGTGGAAGGGTTTTACATAATGATACGCATGTGGCCCATGTTAAATTGCTTGCCTTCTTAGGGAGAGGGGGTGGGGAGGGAAGAGAGGAGAGATTTTGGAACTCAAAGTTTTAAAAACAGATGTCCAAAAAAAAAGATTCATAAAATCCACATCTACTGATGTAGTTTAGGGGTGCAGGGATCCTAAAATACTGAGGTTCAGGGCGGAGTTGTCTGGAAAGATTTCACAGACTCAAACAGTCTTCCAGTCAAGTGGCAAAAAGTTTATTGTAATGCTAAATATGATGGGCAGAGCTCCTTAAAGAACTTGCAACCTAACAGGCGTGATGGTAAAGCTTATATAGGAAAACTTAGTGCATTGTGTGACAACTACGCTAATGGGGGGGCAGTGCGGGTAGGAGAGCAGGATCAAGGAGGGTCAACTCCCAAAGGAACGTACAGTTTCTGTACCTTGGATACAGGCATCAGTCACTACTGGCAACCCTGGGGATAGGTGTGGGGTGGGGGATACTTCTAAAAGGTGTGTTTTGGTCTGTTATGTCTGTAATAAGATAGCTATAGCTTGACTTGTGGATTGTATATGGTAACTGTGGGAATCAGTACATGATAGTTCTGCTGGTACAAGATAATCCTGTTCATAGAAGGGAAATTCTACAGAGATCAACTTGTTCTTGTAACAGGGGAAAATAGTTAGCCTCACTGGGACTCACTCATGAGTTATTGCCAGGTCTTTGGACTGGAAAGAGATATGGTCCTAGGGCTAGGGTCTTAGAGCTGGGGTCCAAGCACCCCATCACTTCCACCCAATCAAAATCCTGGTAACTGTTGTCTATAGAACTGTAGGACATTCCCCTTCCTCAATCAGTCCAGTACATAGCTCACAAGCTTTCTCTACTGTCAAACGTCTACCTTCATCCTAGCAGACCAGCATACATATTGGTACTCCTTTAAATACCATAACATCCCAGTTCCTCAATCTATTCCTTTCACATAACCTACTCCTCTATCCCACCTCAGTCACACACAAAAGTGGTAATACCCTCAAACTTGCTATCATGAACAAATGCACCACCTCCATATTCATGAATTCTGAAATTCCCTTATCTTATCACAATCTACTGGCTTTCTGTATCCACCTTCCTTTCTAATACTAGATAAAAGGGATCCACCCAATCCTGTCAGAGTAGAACACAATGGGCCAGAATTCATCTAGATTAGATTCTCTTTGTAAGATCTTCTAGTTGGGTGGGGTGAGAAGCATGAACTCAGAGGATTTGGGTAATCTCATCTATCAGAAATGTCCTCCACAAGGACTGGGATTTGAATGGGGCAGGGGAAGAAAAAAAAACATGGCTCTCCCAATATTAATTGGTTATTAATATGAGAGAAAAGTAATTATTTCTTTCACCTGACTCAGTAAGCTCCAGTTGCTACTTATCACCTCCAGAATCAAATATAAAATCAACTGTTTGGTGTTCAAAGCCTACGTAAACCAGTGTCCCATACAAATCTTTTTGGTCTTTTTACAGTTTTCACACCATATGCATACTCTTTAATCCAGTAACACTGGTCTCCTTGCTATTCCTTGAACAGAGACACCATCGCTCAGTTCTGGACATTTTCTCTGCATGTTCTCCAAGCCTGGAATGTGCTGGTTCTTCATTTCCACTTCCTGGTTTGAATGGCTTCCTTCAAGTCCCAGGTAAATCCTACTTTCTTGAGGAAGCTTTCTCAATCCCTCTTAATTCTAGTGTCTCTTTAAGTTTATTATTTTCTATTCATATTACATATAACTTTTTTGCACATATTTGTTTGTTTCTTGTCTTCCCCATTAAATTGTGGAGGACAAAAGCTATGTTTTGCCTTTCTTCATATCTTCAGCGCTAAACAAGGAGCTTCATAAATGCTTATTCACTGACTGACATTTATATGGCACAACTTGTTTAGCTATTCCTTAATTTACTGGCAGCCCTTCAGCTTTACATTCTTTGCCACCTCAAAGAGATAAAACTATTTTTGTATACCCTTAGTCAACCCATTTTGCCTAAGACTAATCCCCTTCTGAGTCCCTCTTCTTCCTTCTCCCCTCTACCTCTTTTTTTCCCTGTTGAATAAAATTTATTTCTCTACATCACTGAGTATGTGTGTACTCTTCAATCTTTCAACTAATTCAGATGAGTGTGATGCTCAAGTGTCAGCTACTCCTCCCATTCCCTCCTCTTTCTTTGTATAGATGTTTACTTGCATACACTGATTATGTGCAAGATAATTTTCCCTAGACTTCCTTTCCTTTCCTCTTGCTCTCTTTCCATTCTTAAGGTCAAAATATAACAGAAGTGCTCCTCGTTGATTAAAAAAAAAGTACTTTTTTAACTCTTGTTTTATCTCCTCCTAGAATCCTAGTAGAATTTGTGACCAGGTTGTGTTCTCCTCTGAGGCATGGCCTGTAGATGTTTTGGAATCATCCCCTTCTTTTGAGTTTATGTCTTTAGACTCTCTGTCACCATAATAGCTTTTTATGGTGGGATTTTTTGTTGTTGTTTGCTAATTTTCCCATACTACTTGCTGACTTTAGACTTGGTGTTAAAGGCAAGCTTGGAGAATTTCTGGAGGGAAGGTCTGGGCCAGTCCTATTGCCATTTTCTTGGGGTATGGAGAGTAGTATTATTCTGATGAGGGCACAGTCTCTAGGAACCCCTTGAACCCTTGAACTCTCCTTGAATCTTGCCACTCGACCTGGCCTTGGCCTGAGGCTATAACCATTAAGCCCAAATGCCTACCTTGCCCAGTCCTCTATTGTCCAGCTGTTTCCCACCCTTAATCCTGTTTCCCATCCTTAATCCTGATCAAAATATCTATACCCTAGCTCTGTTACCCTAGCCCTTTATGGTCTGTCATTTCCATATAGCCTTCAGCTATTTTCCCCCACCCTGGAGTCTGACCTCATCCTTAAGTCCCTCCCTAGACCCCTCTTCTGGTCACCCCAGACCACCCCTCAATCCCTCCCACAACCTTTGTGTATATAATCTCCATCTTGCCTCCATGAGGTTGGTCAGAACCAATCTAGCTCAGATGGGTCTGGCCCTTTTTCCTTACAGGCGTCGCAAGGGGTGGGATCTCTCGGGGCAGGCTTATTTGGCTAACTCTTAATAAACTTTATCCTTTCCCTTGGCTGAGAAGGCTTGAGTCGAATTCTTTCGGCAAGACCCGGTGTGTCGGTACTTTGGGGTGTCGAGCACCTCTCACCCCAAACCCTCATCAATTCCAGGCTCTCAAGAGTACCTCAGCCTGAAGATCTACAAACTTTCAGTGTACCCAAAATTATCTGATTAAGAGCGAAGTCTTTTTGCTGCCTCCTGGTTTGACCTCTGCACATTTCTGAGACGGGTTTGGGTCCGAGCAACAATAGAGTTCTATTGGAATTAGACACTATCAGATTGCTGGGAAGCTCTGCTGGTTCAGTGATAGAAATTCAGGGTCTTCTTTGATCCAGAATTCCTACCATGGTTATTCCATTGCAAGCTTCAGACTGGACTATAGAACTGAGACTTGACTTTCTTTCTATTCTTTTAACCCCACCACTGCTTGCACTTAGACTGACACCTTATACCATATTCCACAATGAATGCTAAATGGATACATGACCTTAATATTAAAGATCATACTATTCAAAAGTTAGAAATAGATCAAATGCTTCTGATGGTTATGAGTAGGAGATGTATTCTCAATCAAGTAAGGGATGGAGGCAATTACAAAAAATGAAATAGGCAATTTTAATTGTATGAAACTTAAGGTTTCTGAACGGACAAAATTTATTAACCTAAAATAAGAAGAGAAGCACTCAAATGGGAAATGAGAAAAAGCTTAACACCAAATTTCTCTAATAAGAGTTTTATTTCCAAGATTTATAAAAATAAACAAATATATGTGTATGACTAAAAGACATTTCTCAACAAATAATTAGTCAAATAATATGATCAAGTAGTACTAAAACCATTTCTAAGAATTTGTAGCCACACGAAAGAATGATACATATCACTAATAACAAGAAAAATGTAAGTCAAAACAACCCTAAAATTTACTTCACACCCTTCAAAATTGGTAAAGATGACAGAAATGGTAATAGTCAATGTAGACAGAACTATAGGATGATAGGCATACTAACATATTGTTGGTGGAGCTATGAACTGTTAGACCATTTTGGAAAGTAATTTGGAATTATGCAAATAAAATTAGTAAAGTGTGTATACCATTTGGCTCAGAGATTTTATTACTGGTCTTATACCTGAGGGAAACCATTGAAAAGAAGAAAGTTCCCATATACACCAAAATATTTATAGCAATAATTTTTGTGATAGCAAAGTATAGGAAACAATTCCTCATTGATTGGGGGACTGGCTAAACAAATTGTGGCACATAATGTTCTAGGAAATGATGAATGAGATGAATAAGGAGAAGCATGGAGAGATATAGATGAACTGACTAAGGCAGAGTGAAATTAGCAGAGCCAAGTAATCAATATGCACAATGAAAACAATGTAAATTTAAAAAAAAACACACATAAAAAATTAAAAGTAAATATAGAAAAATTATGATCAAGGGTGACTGGAAAGAAGAGATATGAGAGGACACTCTCAACTTCCCCATTGTGGAAGTAGAAGATTTATAGATATACATTTCATGTCTTTTTGGACTTTTTCAATATATTAATCTATTATTCTAATTTTTCCACTTTTTTGTTTTATAAAAATAACATTTTATATGAATGTCTCACTGGCAATGAGAGGAGGAAGGAACTAGGGGAAACTGATGACATAGAAAACAAAATACATCAATAAAAACTTATTTTTAAAAAGACTACTATTCAGTGCAGTGATTGCACTGTGTTAAGCACTGGGGAAAATAAAAAGATAAGTAAGACATGGTCCCTTCCTCATGGATCCTGTATTCTAATAGGCAAAATAAATGCAGTAAGATTTTGGCTTCCTTTCAGAATTTTCAAACCTAGTGCCTCCCCCCTGCAACTCTTCCCACTCTCCTCCCACAACCCATACAGTATATTTGGTGTAAACTTTAGCAAGGGCTTTGAACATTAGTGATTAGATTAGACAATCCAATGAGTTATAACATCATATTACATATTGTTGTGTTATATATTATTATAAATTGTATATATGGCACATATGTATTACACACACATAATTATGTCATGTATAATGCATGCAAAAAGCTACTACCATGTCACATATCAAAGATACATCATTTTTATGCAAGCATATCATTACATGTGACTCATTTGTATATGTGTGTGTGTGTTATACTTACATATAACCACACTACACCCCAGCTACAAATAATACCTCTGGAAATGGCAAGTTACAGCTGCACAGCCTCTGGAAGCAGCTCCAGCTTCATGCTGGCACCCAGACTTTGCCCCGGTGCAGTTGAAGAAGGTTGGGAGAGGGAAGAGGGAGATATCATAGACCACCAGCAGACCACCCCCTCCAACCACCTCAGGCAGCAGCTGCTCTTGCTGGGAAGCCAGCTATACAACTTTGAGCTACCCTTGCCAAGGTATTACAGCTAGACTTACTGGAACCCAGCCAGCTGGCCACCTTCCTGCTACTCATACAGGATGGTGGTCTCCCACGCTTCTGCTCCCTTCTCCTTGCCCCTCACCAAGGCCTTAAGGATCATCCCTGCACACCACCCCCACAAGACTTCTACAGCCAACTGTGAAGTTTCTCAGTCAGTGGCTTCTATAAAACTGGTTCTTAACCAGCAAATATGCAATTCATCATCTCATAAGTACTTGAAGCCTTTCCAAAATAGTAAAACCTGTCAGAACCTCCAACACATAAATGAATGCTACGAGGGCAGAAGAAACTAACCACCTGTGAAACTATTTTAATGTATCTGTGAAACCAAGGGGTCAGTTCTTTTTTTCTTTCTTCCCAGGCATGATCCTGAGTCTTTTCTTCTCCAGTTCAACTAGGATTTATTAGTGTTTTGTTGAGAAACTGACATTTTTGGCCATTAAGTAATTAATTCATCAGATATATGTGGTGTTGCTCCAGAGTTCGATTTAAACAAATGTCAAGAATGCACAAATACAGCTCTTTTTTAGAAAAAAAGGCAAAAAGGTAGTCTTCCAACAATAGAGCAGCTCTTAATTACCAACCATCACTACTCTTCACTTTGACCCTGACCTTTAAAGGATGAAAGAGGTGAATGAGTTGGCAGAGGTATTACAGATGTGGAAGTTGCATGCAGTTTTGGATGATGTAGCTATACTCTTAGTTTTGCCTAATTTTTTGATTGTTTTTGACAGACCTCTCATGGAAAGGCAGTAATCTGGAAATTGTTGTAATGGAAAAATAAAACACACCAATAAAACTTTAAAAAGAAAACTTATTCCTTTGACCCTGTTGACTCTTACTGGAAAACTTCTTCTGATTGATTCTGTGGATCTATAGTATCAGTCTGAGGAGGATGAGAAATTTCCTTCTCAAAGCATCCAGTTCATCTTTTTAACGAACAGCCAATAATCTGCTTTGTTTTGTTACATTTTTAGCTCTAAATGCATAGCTGTCTTTTTGCTCTCCTTCTTGCTCTACATAACAATCTTACACACCTCAACCTCTCAAGAAGGGCCAGCTCCCCTTCTCTACTCTACATCCCTTCTCCATCACTCTCCCCTGAATGAAGTTTCACTTTTTTCTTTTAGGAACACTTTATTGTCCCTAACCACTTTGGAGTTTGGAGACACTTTCCTCAAATCCCTTCACATTCTCCTCCAGAAGGAGGATCAGCCTACATTTGGAATATAGGCAATAGTCGTTCAGCCATAGCATAAATACAATATCATACACTCAATGGTAACCACGGCAAAATGTCCTTTGATATCCATACTGGGACTATTGAAACAATTTGCTGCTACTTCTCCTACAACTCCATTTCACTAAATGACTTTGCTTTGAATTAACCTTCTCTATGGCTGCCTATACAGAGTAAATATATCAATGAAGGCTTGAGAGCTATTGTGTTAGGTAATGCAGACATACAATAGGTACTTTGAACTCAGGATGGACACTCCCAGAGGTCTGAGTTTGGTTGTACCTCCAATAGCTTATGTAGCCTTGGTAAGAAAAGACTACATGGACATGATAGACTTAATCATATATTTGGAAAACTATTATGTGGAAGTGAGATTAGACTTGTTTTACTTGGCTTCACAGGGTAGAACTTAGAGCAATGGGTATGTGTTGTGTGAAAAATATTATACTATTTTATATCATTTTTAATTTCAACCAGACCCAGAGCCTGAATTAATGAGTAACTGGAAGAAGATACAGGACCTGGGCTTCTTTGTTCTCTAAAAGTTTACTCAGGAAATACCCTTACTTCTGTCAACAAGGCCAGATCAGACTGACCTAAGGACATTCTTACCCCCGTTAGCCATTAAAGGAAGAGACCCTAACTCCAAGAGAGAATATTAACTGACCTTTGTCAACATTCTTTACAACCCTGTTCCATTAAGGAAAATCCTCTTCTTGTATCATGGTTAAACATACATGGGGGTCATAAACGTGAGGTAATACAGGCTTGCTGGCTCTGCTAAAATAACGTGTATAAGTTTTCTCATTGCTTTGTTCAGACAGCCAGAGTTTAAGCTCTGACTCCTTGTACGTACAAGTAAGCTAGCTTAGCTATGCTTTAAGGGAAAATAATAACCAACATGGATTTTTCTATCACCTAGCTCTGTTGTTTCCTTCAACCAAATTTTCAGGTTTAACAGTTGCAAAGAGGCATTGTCCAGTTTTATGGCAGGAAAATTTTCTTAATAACTAGATCAATACAGATATTGCAGTAGGCTGCTTTCACAGCCAGTGGGACCTGTTTGCTGTGCAGCTTAGCTTCCATTATGATGAAAGGCTCTTACCTCAAAAATTTCTGACTTTAGGGATAAAAGCAGAGGTTTCTCAGGAGACCCTGAAGGCAGAGACCAGTTCAGAGGCTACTACAGATATTCTTATCCAAATAAATAAGTAAATAAATGTAAGCTGACAAATTGAGTCAGAAAAGAAAGGAGCTGTCAATGAGGTTAAAAACTCTATTTCCTTTTAATCTACCACACACAACCTGAAGACAAGTTTCTTTTCAGCATATTTATTCAGTGTAGCAGAGAGACTGTCACTTTAAAAATGTCCAGCAGGCTTAAGAAAAGAAGGCAGGAAAGGTAAATTACAGATTAGTAATTTTTTGGTTTTGGTATTTTTTAATTAAGTGTGCAATTGAGGCAGCTTCCCCTAGTAATGGTAGAGAACTTAAAGCTATTAATGTAGGGTTTGGGTGAGAAGGGAATGCAAATGCTAGAAGGACACCCCTAAGCATGCTCTATACAGGGACATTATGTGGGAATTTGCGCATAAAAAGATAACAAAATGTTTCCATCTTGATTCTATCACAATGGTATCCAAACACTTAAAGACAGGATGAGCAATACAATGGAAAGATGCTAAAGACAGCCCAGAGTTAATTTTGACTCACATTTGCCCTACTAGGATATTCCCCATTTTTTTGTGAAACCTAGAAGAGAGACAAGGGCAGCAAAACTCATCTTGAAGCAAGAAACATTTCCTGGCCCTTTCTAGGCCCTGACCAAAAGCAAAGTAGGCAAAGGTTGTCAGTGGCACATTCCTATTTTTCTTTCATTTCCTCTTCTTTTAGAACTCTCTGAACCCTTGCTCCATGGCTCCCAGGTACCCCAAAGACCCCACTGGGGTCTTTACCATGATTTCCTAGGCTGACCTTCAAAATGACCTGCTTCCTTTATGTGACAGAGTGTGGTCCAAAAATGGCCTGGCTTCCCTTAAGTCAGGGCTGTTCAAAATACAGCACATGTGCAGTGCGATTTTACGCAGCCTGCCTGTGGGTTTTAATTTTCAAGAGCAAAAAAATAAAATAATAACTTGCATGAAATGCATATTAGATTTTTTTAATTCTATCACGAATAAATAATCTCACTGGTGTTAATTTTCTTTGGTGTTTTTAAGCATATTATAGATGGAACATATCACACGGAATTTTCAATCAATTTGTGGGATGCGTTCTGTCTGTAGGGTGCAGATTACTCAGTATGCACCTACTTTTTATACTGTTTTGTTGTCGCTTTGTTGTTTTGTGTTTGCTTTAACACTTCCCGCCTTTACCTGTCATATTGATGACATGCGTTCCCTCACTTTCTATTAGTGTACTGTATTTTTTATTCTGGGTGCACCCCTCAAATAATTATTTCATTTTAATGCAGCCCTAAAATAACCTAAGGTTAGACAGCCCTGCCTTAAGTCTTAATATTTGGGGGTGCTCTTCTTCATTAAATCACGCAATCTCAGGGCTCCTCTAAGTCTTTCCTACCTATTAGGGTTTATTTACTTTGCCACTTCCAAAACCACAGGTTCTAAAAAGAAACTTTCAAGTTTTTCACAGGCTCCATTTCTTAACCACCAGTGCCCATGTCACATTTACTTAGGAGGCAGGAGGTCAGATTTGCATTTTTCTGGTCTCATTGTCTTCCCAGACAAATATTACTATAAATATTACCATAGCTACAAAATTATAGTTCAGTTTTGACTGAAGTTCCTCACCTACAATAATTCATAGAAAGAAGGAAGCCAGTTATTTTTGGAACACAAAACTTGAAATCACAAATGAATGAAGGCTTGATATATTACTTCTGAAAGGTTGTAAAGAGAGAGAGAAGGGGAAAGAGAAGGGGAGAGGGGAAGGAAGGAGGGCAGGAAGAGGGGAGGGGAGGGGGAGGGGAGGGTCATGGAGGGGAAGGAGAGGGGGAGTAGAGGGGGAGGGGAGAAAACTGCCAGTGGACTACTCTACTGATTATGAAAGAATAGCTAGCACAGAAAGCGTGGCATACAGAAGGACTATCAAATGTTAGAAAACATCTGAGAGGGACATGTCTCTTCAGGACATGTAATAGCAATTAAGGTGGGACTTCTTGCTTTTCTTCTCTTAAGTGCCTTTAATGATTCTGGCCTTTGTTTGAATGGGGCAGATAAAGTGGGATCTTTTTGTCTTGGTTATTTCTCAGCACAGAGGCAATTGGGAGTCATTTGTATATGATATGATACTGGGGATGGGGAACTATCCCACACACAGACTGGGTGAGGTCAGAGCCCTCAGGGCTCTGAACAAGATATAATTGAGGACAGCTTGGCCTTTGACTTTAGGGGCACGCTCACAGAAGGAGTGTTGAGACTCGGGGCAAGCTGCAAACTGCCCCCCAGTTTTATAACCCAGATGTTGGTTCTTCTCTGGTAATTATGAATTGTGGTTTGAATCAGATATGGTCTATCTGTTGATATTTGTAATTTCTGTTTGTATTTGCCTTGAAGTTCAGGGGGCTGATCTTTTCCCTCTGAACTGTGAATGATATTTGTATGTTTGATTAAACTAAGACTGTTAACCTATTAAAGTTATTTTACTTAGTAAAGCAGATCAAAGAATCCATGTTGCCAGCTTTCTAGGTGCTGGTTGTTGGTGGATCTTACACCCCCACAGCAACCGCTAGCAAGATTGTTACTACAGGACAATGGAGGATGAGGCGAGAATTGTTATGTGTTTATGCAGTGGCACAATCTCACATTGCTAGAAAAATATTAACATGAATATCAGTGTTAAAATAAGCCTTTTTTTCAGGTTAGAACTATGTAATGCCCCTAAGGCAATGCAGCCTACTCTTTTATTCAATCCTGAGACCAACCCACTATCTATCTGACGTGTCAAATATGTATGTATATGTGTATGTATATGTATGTATGTATGCACATATACATGGACATGTAAATATGTAAGTGTGTGTAGTTTGTTTTTGTTTGCTTGTTTCTTCATCCTATGTTCAAAGAGGAGCAACGACATCCAGAGGGTGATGTCTTGACTTGCAAGTGAGTTGGATTTAAGTAAGGCAGAGCTGTCCAGAGTGGAGCTACTTGAGTATGTTTTTCAACCCAAATCACTCTGGCTTTCATTGACTGACCAATAATAAGCCCCAGCCTGAGCCTCATCTGCTCTTTGTTTTGGTTTTGATGGCTCAGAATGAGTGTGAATAGCAATTGTTTCTGTTTGTGCCAGAAACTCCAAGGATCTTCCCCTCCCTGGTTGGTTCTTTTCTAAAGGTAAAGTAGGTCATCTTTCACCTCAATTCTTACTTAGCCTTTAACTACTGAATATATATACACACACACACACACACACACACACATACAAATACATATATACATATACATGCACATAAACATATATCTGTATACACACATACATAGATACATACTGATGGACAAGCTCTATAGATTGTTCATCGAAGTACAAAGCACAATCTGGGCAATAGACCTTCATTATCTCCTTGCTTTTTACTTCATAGATAGTTAAGCCAATCTTTTTAGTTTCCTTAAGGATCTCATTCAAGAGATTTTTTTTAATTTTATTTATTATATAGAAATAATATTACCTTCTTATCCACCAGACTTGGCTTTCAGTTACTTTTAGCTATTTCCAAAATCAAATTCATAGAATTGTAGATTTAGAGCTGGATGGGACCTTAGAAATTATCCAGTCTAATGTTTTTATTTCACACGTAAGGAGACTGAGGACAAAGAAGCTTAAATGATTTAACCAGAAATCACAAAACATAGCAAAACAATGATTAAAATCCAGGTTCACTGATTCCAGAGTCACTACTTTTCTCTCTTCCTCCCAAGTGAACATCCAAAAGTGATTTGCCACCATAGATGATATTTAAAAGTCTGCACTGCAGTCCCTGATGGCAGTTCTAGTATATTGTACATTCTAATAAAGTGAGCTAAGAAGAAAATGGAAGGATAATAATGCCTTATACAATTCTATGCTTTCAGCCTGTGTTCAGCTAATGTTAATTGATGCTACTGACAATGGTGATTATGATAATAATAATAAAGATATAAACATTAATTCTGAGTGCCAAGGGAATCTCTTCTGAAAAAATGAACAGCTTGTGAGCATACTCTAGATAATTTAGAAAGATCTCATTTCTCAATTTGTCCTTTCTTAGTTATCTGACATAAAGAGCTCGATTTTATGTTCATCATTCACCCTGGATGTTAAGTGCATCCAGTACATATACCTCCCCCATAATACAGGGGCTATTATCAAGTCTATCAACATCCATCATTAATTTGGAAAACAGGTTTGTTAGCATCATCCACCAACAAGGGGAGGCAATAAAGAAAACTCATCTGAAAGTTGGAAGCCAAAGTATCAAGTCTCAACTTCTGGCCTGGAGTCAGGAAGACACAAGTTCAAATCTGGCCTCAGGCACTTACTAGCTGTGTGACCATGGGGCAAATCACTTAATCCCTGTTTGCCTCAGTTTCCTCATCTATAAAATGAGGATAATAATAGCATCTATCTCCCAGGGTTGTTGTGAGAATCAAAAAGATAATAATCGTAAAACGCTTAATATAGTGCATGGCACATAGTAAATGCTATACCAATGTTAATTATTATTATTTTTATTATTAGTATTATTATGCCTCAGCTTGTTAGTATATGCTAGTGTCCCACTATCACTGTACCTCAATACGTTTCTTTTTACATAATACCTGTCCTTCCTAATAACAGTGTTCCTGAGACAGATGAAATTACATATGAAGAAATGCTTTGCAAAAAAAAAAGCTATTTAAATGTAATCTTATTCTTCTGTTCTATCTCAAAATAGAAATAGTAAATACAAACTACAAGAAAGAAAAAATAAGAAAGAGATATGATGCCCAACTAAAATAATTCCAATACAACCTATTTAAGCAAGTTATTGGTGCTATAAAGTGAAAAATCGATGGAAGAATGAACATTGACACAAATTATAAGAATTTTTTGAAAGTTTAGCATGCAAATTATTTGCATACTAAAAGGATAAAAAAAATCCACTCTAGAAAGCAATCATTTGATCTTGTCAAATAGCCACAGGGGTAATATCAATTTCAAATACAAATTCCTTTGTAAAACATTAGAATTCTATTGGAGTTGACATTTTTTGTTATTTTCCTATAGGAATAGTCAAATTTCCTCACTTAGTTTCATATCTTCAAAGGACATCGGTCTGTAGATTAGGCAACAGCCTTTGACTCAAAGAACTAAAAGCACAATTCTTTAATTCAATTGAACTAGTAAGTATTAAGAACCTATGTGTACAGGGCAGGGCAGAGACAAGGCAGAAGATTAGAGACGATCCAACTGAACTCTCTCAACATTCCCCTATAAATAACTTTAAAATAATGCCTGAAATCAAATTTCAGAGTGGCAGGCCAACAAAAAGTCAGGGTGAGAGATTTTTCTGAACTAAGAAAATTTAAGTTGGCAGGAGAACTTTGTAATACCATTCCACATTTGGGGAACCCATGCATGCAGCAGCAGCAGAAAAGCTTTGGGACTCTCAGCCCAGAGACTGTAAGGTAGTCAAACAACTGGTCAATGAGAGATTATAAAGGACCCTTTGCTGGCATTGGGTACAGCTGAAACTAATTGGCACCTCACTTACCCATATGGAGCTCTGGATCACAGTTCCAGGGCAGAGAGGAGTGCTGGGGTCAATCTACAAGGGAACAGAGGCCCTAGTTGCAGTTCCAAAACAAAAAGAGAGTTGGTACTTGTGGCTGAAGGACCCTTTCTGGGTAAAGACCAAACTGCATAGCAGGAGAGTACTAACTATACCTCTCCCAGGATCACACCACCTTGGAAACATGAAAAACTTGCAGACCCTTAGAACTAGCTCTGAAAACAGCAGCATGAAACAGCCTAAAACTTGGGATAGTGCCTCCTTACCCACAGGTGAGCAAAACCCAACTTTAACACAAAGTTCAAAGTTAAGAAATAGACTGGGGAAAATGAACAAATAACAAAAAAGGACTTGGCCTTAAAAAGCTACTATAGTAATAGGGAAGACCAAGTCATAAACTCAGAAAAAGAATATGAATGTGAAATGTGAAAACAGCTACCAACACTCAAAGAAAAATGCAAATTGGACCCAAGCACAACAGGTATTCTTGGAAGAGTTCAAGAAAGAGACAAAAGTGGTAGAGGGAAAAATGGGGAAAGAAATGAGAGTGATGCAAGAAAATTATGAAAAGAGAATTAACAGCTTAGTAAGAAAGGCACAAAAAAACCTGAAGAAAATACATTAAAAACAGAATTGGCTTAATGGCAAAAGATGAACAAAAATTCATTGGAAAAAAAAAGAACTCCTTACAAAGCACAATGGGCCAAATCAAAAATGATGTACAAAAATTCACTGAAGAAAAGAAATCCTTAAAAAACAGCACGGGAAAATGAACTATATGTATACAAATATAATTTATAACAGCTTTCTTTGTGAGGCAAAAAATTGGAAATCAAGGTGATAATCATTAATTGGGAATGGCTGAACAAGTTATGTCATATCCATGTGATAGAGTACTATTGTGCAGTGGGAAATGGATATTTAATGAAATGGGGACTGTTTACTGAGGGAGGGGATCAGAAAAGAAACTGTCAAGACCCACATGAACTTATTCAAAATGAAGTGAGAAGAACTAGAGATCACTGCACAGTAACAGCAATGTTTTTTGGTTTTTCCTCCATCTCTGTCATTTGGTTTTCAAAGTCTTTTTTTAAGATCTTCTATAAATTCTTTTGGAGCAGGTGACCATTTGACATTACTCTTTGCAAGGTTTCTTTACTTCAATATCTTCCTCTGAAGATGAACCCCGGTCATCTCTATTCCCATAATAGGTTTCTATGGTTGGATTCTTTCTCCTTTTCCTGTGCATTTTTTGTGGTACTAACTTGATATTTGTAATCACCTCTAGCCCTGGGGTATGGGAAATGGTGCCTTTTGCACCAGATCATCAGTTCTCTACTCTAGCCTGGAACCAAATCCAAACCTCCAACCTCCTTCAAGTGCCCACAGCCAGGGGCTTTCTGGCCCACTGCTTCTGTACTCACCAGGTGTGTGCTGGTTTCTTCTTGCCCCCACTGCTCTTTGCAGCACAGCTGGGTCTGGCATTCCTCATCAGCAGAGGTTGCCTCAATCTTCCTGGGCTCAAACACCCAACTTCCCTACTATCACCAGGTGAAAAGTTCCTGTGGCTGAGGCTGAGGAAGCCTTTCAAACCAACTAACCCCCAGGGCTTACCACTAGTTATTGAAGAAGTTTGCAGCTCCTTGTTAAATGGGAACCTAGTCTGGAGTTGTTTACTCCTCACAGGGACCAAACCTCCTCCTGGGATTTTTCTTCAGCTCTTCTCAAACTGTCCCAGGAAGATCCTGGCTGTGCCCATATTCTTCTTTGTCTCCACCTATACTTTATTTGCCCTAGGGTGCTATTTTAACTCTTTTGTGGGGGGAAATCTTGAGAGCTTAGAATTTTCTGACCTACTCCATCATCTTCCCAGAATCCTCTCCCCTAGTTCATTCTTAATGAAGGGAACAAGCAAATCTCCACAACCAATATTCTAGAGAATACAGCATATTTGCAGCAATAAAATTGACTGAAAATGCATGAAATAATATGTGTGTGTATGTATATATATATGTATATGTATATATATATATACATATATGTATATATACATATTATATATGCCTTTGATTTGATAGACTAAAATATAGTACCTTAAAGATTGACCTCCAACAAGACATCTAACTTTTAAGTTTAAATCATGCAAAATAGTTTCAAATACACAACAGGCATGACTTTGTTCTTATTTTTAACAATGAGTAAAGCATAAAACAAGAAAATGTGTACTAGCCAAAAATATTTGATATTGTCATGGAGTATGTCTTTCTCAGAGTTCAAATAAAAGAGGAACTACCTAAGAATTATAAATTCTTCCAGATATTGTTATTTAGGGAAAATATTGTGTTGACTTGATCAAATGTCAAAAGCTCCTAGGTGAGATCCACAATCATTCAAAAGTGTTTCCCCTCACTGGTTGGTTGGTTGTTGCCCTCCATTCTTGAAGACGACTAAAATGACATCACTATGTTAGAGTCAAGCTACAGTATGTCCAACTATGGTTGGTCAGACCAATACAAGCTCAGAATGCTCTACCACTGGTCGGATACAAATGGTCCATGTGAACATTTGGGGTGCATTCTCTAAATTTGTGCATCTTTTGTTTCTTTTGAGCTACTTCAGTTCTGCTTTACTTATAGAGTATAGGACCTTCTCTGATGAGGGCAAACCATGGTTGGCACTCCTATGCCAGTATCTCCCATGTCATGTAATCAATTCCAAAGTTCTTAAGAGAGATCTTCAGAGTGTCCTTGTATCACTTTTTCTGACCACCTGTGAGCACTTGCTTTGTGTGAGTTATCCATAAAATAGTCTTTTTGGCAAGCTTACATTTGGCATTTGAATAATGGAACCAGCCCATTAAAGTTGTGCTCTCTGTGTTAGAGATTGAATGCTTGTCACTTTAGTTGGAGAAAGGACCTCACTGTATGGTATCTCATCCTGCCAGGTGATCTTCAGAATCTTCCTAAGATGATTCAAATGGAAATGATTCCGTTTCTTGGCATGGCGTTGTTATACTCTCCAGGTTTCACAGGCAAACAACAATGAAGTCAGGGGGCAGAGCCAGAATGATGGAGAAAAGCAGGGACTTGCTTGAGTTCTCCCCCAAATCCCTCCAAAAACCCATAAAAAAAATTACTCTAAACAAATTTTAGAGCTACAGAACACATGAAATGACAGAGTGAAGCAAGTCTCCAGCCCAAGACAGCCAGGATAATTGCTGGGAGGGTCTATTACACCCTACTGGGAGCAGAGCACAGCCCAGCTTGGGCTGTGCCAGCACACACCAGGCCACAGCACACCAGGTGGAGCAGGCCTCAGGGCATGAATCACTGAGCTGTGACAGTTTCCAGACTTTTCAACCCACAAACATCAAAGACAACTTAGCAGGTCAGTGGGAAAACTCTGTCAGACCTGGTGAGAGAAGGGCATGGTCTGGTGCCAGCTCTGAGGCAGCAGAGGTGGCTGCAATGGCAGTGGCAGTGGCAGCAGCAGTGGCTGCTTCTGGAGCTCCAGGTCCACAGACACTGGGGGGAATCAAGCAGTTGATCAGAACAGGACTGCAGGGATCTCTTTGCAGGCACTAAGGTTCTTGCTTTGCCCTGCTTGGATCTGGGTTGCAGTCCTGGTTGGTGGTCCTGGGTTGAGGAGGAGCACTGGTGTGGCAGACTTTGTGGTGGCTGTGGAGAGGGAGTCCTCCTAGCAGTTCCAAACCAGGAGAATGCTTGAGGTCACACACAGACCATAGCACAGACCAGTAGTAGTAAACACATCTCCTTGGACCATAACACCTGAGAAGTGAAAATTGAGCTACAAGTAGCTCAAGAAACAGCTGCATAAATCCCCTGAAGCTTGGGACAGAGTACTCTCCCTTCTGGAAGCAGAGTTATACCTTGGCAAAGAGTTCAAAAGTCAAGTAACTGGCTGGGAAAATGAGCAGACAGCATAAAAAACTCAAATTAGAGAATCTTACCTTAGTGACAAAGAAGATCAAAACATACAGCCAGAAAAAGATAACAAAGTCAAAGATCCTACATCCAAAGCCTCCAAGAAAAATATGAATTGGTCTCAGACCATGGAAGAGCTCAAAAAGGATTTTCAAAATTAAGTAAGAGAAATAGAGGAAAATTGGGAAAAGAAATGAGAGGGATGCAAGAAAATCATGAAAAATGAGTCAACAGCTTGCTAAAGGAGACCCAAAAAAATACAGAAGAAAATAACACATTAAAAAATCGACTAACCCAAATGGCAAAAGAAGTCCAAAAAGCCAGTGAGAAGAAAGCCTTAAAAAATAGAATTGGCCAAATGGAAAAGGAGGTCCAAAAGACAACTGAAGAAAATACTACCTTAAAAATTAGAATGGAAGTTAATTACTTTATGAGAAATCAAGAAACTATAAAACAGAACCAAAAGAACAAAAAAATAGAAAACACTTTGAAATATCTCATTGGAAAAAATACTGTCCTGGAAAATAGGTTCCACAAGAGATAATTTAAAAATTATTGGACTACCTGGAAGCCATGATCAAAAAAACAGAGTGTAGACATCATCTTTCAACAAATTATCAAGGAAAATTCCCGTGATATTCTAGAACCAGAGGTGAAAATAGAAATTGTAAGAATCCACTGATCACCTCTTGAAAAAGATCCCAAAAAGAAAACTCCTAGGAATATTGTCACCAAATTCCAGAGCTCCCAGATCAAGGAGAAAATACTGCAAGCAGCCAGAAAGAAACAATACAAGTATTGTGGAAACACGATCAGGATAATACAAGATCTAGCACCTTCTACATTAAGGGATCAGAGGGCTTGGAATATGATATTCCAGAGGTCAAAGAGCTAGGATTTAAACCAAGAATCACCTACGCAGCAAAACTGAGTGTAATACTTCAGGGGAAAAATGGATTTTCAATGAAATAGAGGACTTTGATGCATTCTTGCTGCAAAACCCAGAGTTGAATAGAACATTTGACTTTCAAATACAAGAATCAAGAGAAACATGAAAAGGTAAACAGAAAAGAGAAATCATAGGGGACTTGTTAAAGTTGAACTGTTTACATTCCTAAATGAAAAGATGATATTTGTAACTCATGAGGCCTTTCTCAGTATTAGGGTAGTTGAAGGTAATATACATATATATAGACAGAGGGCACAGGGTGTGTGGAATATGAAGGTATGATATCTACAAAATAAAATTAAGGCATAATAGAGGCATATATATTGGGAGGAGAAAGAGAGAGATAGAATGGGGTAAATTATCCCACATCAAAGAGGCAAGAAAAAGCTGTTATAATGGAAGCAAAGAGGGGGGTGGTGAAAGGGAATGAGTGAACCTTACTCTCATAGAATTTGGCTTAAGGAGGGAATAATATACACACTCAATTGGGCATCTTACTCTACAGGAAAGTAGGGGGAAAATGGTAGGGGGGGATGATAGAAGGGAGGACAGATTGGGGGAGGGGGTAGTCAGAACCAAATACTTTTGAAAAGGAACAGAGTCAAAGAAGAAAATTGAATAAATGGGTACAGGATAGAATAGAGGGAAATATCATTAGTATTTCACAACATGACTATTATGGAAGTATTTTGTATAATGATACATATATAACCTATATTGAATTGCTTGCCTTCTCAAGGAGGGTGAGTGGAGAGGGAACAAGGGAGAGAATTTAGAATTAAAATTCTAAAACCAAATGTTAAAAATTGTTTCTACATACAACTGGGAAATAAAATATACAAGCAATGGGGTATAGGAATCTATCTTGCCCTACAAGAAAGGTGAAGAGGATGGGAGGCAGAGTGGGGTGATAGAAAGGAGGGCAGACTGGGAAAAGGGGCAATCAGAATACATGCCATCTTGGGGTGGGGGAGGGGAAAGATGAGGGAAAATTGTAACTCAAAATCTTGTGGAAATGAATGTTGAAAACTAAAAAATAAATTAATCTTAAAAAAAAATAAAAAAGAAAAAAATGGAAAAGAAAACCAATGAGCTCAGATAAACAGGTCCATAGAGTTTCACTTTGGTAGTCACTCTACTCTTCTCTCCCACACTTTCCCAATTGCCTCCCAAAGACTGAAGTAGCTCTGGTGATGCATGTGTCAACCTCATTATCAATGTGTACATACTTAGAAAATACACTGCCAAGGTAAGAGAATTATCCACAGTATGCAAAACTTCATTTGCTGTAACCAATGGTTCCACAAATGGATGGTGTGCTGCTGGTTGATGGAGTACCCTGTGTTTTCTTGGTGTTAATTGTTAGGCCAAAATTAGCACCAGCAGCAGAGGATCAATCCATACTTTGTTGCATCTCACCTTCAGAGCCTGCATTGAGTTCCCAATCATTTGCAAACAAAAAAATCATGCACCAACACTCCCTCCACTTTAGTCTTGGCTTGTAGCCTTTTCAAGTCGAGGAATTTACCATCAGTGAGGTAGCTGACCTTGGTACCATGTTCATCCTCATTGAAGGCATTTGGCAACATGACTGAAAACATCATGCTAAAAAACATGGGAACAAGCACATAGCCTTGTTTCACTCCATTGGTGACTTGAAAAGTGTGAGAGTATCATCCATTATGTAGAACCTAGGCAAGTATAAATTGACATACAATACTGATTAACATCTCTGGGCAACCAAATTTTGACATATTTTCCATAAGCCCTCATGACTGATAGTATCAGAGGCCTTAGTCAGATCTACAAAAGTTGTGTAGAGACCTCTGTTCTGCTCCTGGCATTTCTCCTGGAGTTGTCAGGCAGCAAACACCATATAGATCATTCCTTGGCCCTTTCTGAAGCCACACTAGCTCTCAGGTAGATGACCATCTTCCAGGTGAAGGAACAGCCTATTAAAGAGGACTCTAGCAAGAATCTAGGCAGTGATCACTAAGAGAGAGACCCCTCTGTAGTTGTCACAAGACAATCTATTTCCTTAACCTTTATAGAGCTGGACAATAGGGGGTAACCTCCTCTTGTCATATAACCTAAAAAATTCCAGTCAGCTTTTGTATGAGCAATGGACCTCCTACCTTGTAAATCTCAGTTGGAATAGAATCAGTACCAGGTGCTTTGCTACATGAAAGGAGCTTAATGGCATTCAAAACCTCTTCTTCAATTGGAACTTTAGTTAGGGAGGGATTGACTTCAACCTGAAGTAAGCAGTCAATGGCATAAGTATTGATTGATAACTGTCTCTTGAGAACATATGGAAGTATTTATCCCATCTCTCTAGGATGATGTCCTTATCACTAATCAATGTGGCTCCATCAGCACTGAGTAACTGAGAGCAACATAGTTCTTTGGCCCATAAATAGCATTCAGCCTATCATAAAAGCTTTTTGGATTGTTACTATCAGCATAAAACTGAATTTCATCTGCCTTCTTGCTAAGCCAAAAATCCTGCATTTCTCCAAGCCTCACTTGTACTTTACTTTTGATCGAATTAAATCAGAAGTTCCCAAACTTATTTGGCCTACAGCCCCCTTTTAAAAAGAAAAATTACTTAGTGACCCCCTGGAAATCTATTTTCTTTAGACCTTTCATTTTTTAAAATTCGCATCATTTCAAAAGATATTTTTTAAATTATGCATCTTAAATTTAATAATTTATTTTAAATTTGTGGGTTTTGTCCTGCATTGAAATTTTGATAACAAAATATTGCATGATGGAACCATATGGTATCATATTGTAAACAAGTCATTACATGCACATATTCTGGCTGATTCATGTTGGACTTCCAGACAATGCTCAACAAGTTCACCTGCCAACACTTTGTTTGTTAAGGCCTGTCAGCAGACATGACCATTGATTGGTTATAACTTGCATTTTATATGTTTATTTTGAAAATAATGTAATCACTATGATGTTAACTCTGTTACCTAACATATGAAACCTGTATGAAAAGTCTTTCAAAATTTCCTTATCTTCTATTCTTCCTTTATGCTTCCATTGCCCCCTTATTTTTCTACATCCCCCATTTGCTACCACGGCACCCCCTTGGATCATTCCAGCACCCCCAGTATCACCCACTTTGGGAACCTTTGAATTAAATGCTGCCTTCTTAGAGATGAATGAACTATCTTGCTGGTAAACCCTGTGGAGTTCTCGTTTTCCATTTAGCTGCTTTGAATTTCTCCATCATTTTTGTCAAACCAGTCTTGATGTTTGTGAGTGTTCTGACACAGATGAACAAATGCAGTGCTTTACACCAAATCTCTGAAAGCTGCCTACTCCTTTTCTGCTCCACTGTTGCTAATGTCTCTTGGCTCAGCTTTCCCTCAAAGTTAGCAACAAACTGTTCCCACTCAGAGAAGCACTCTGATCTGTTGACAATAGTTCAGGCACTAATTTTGTCTTGGGGCTGCCACTTTTGTTGAATGGAAATATTTATCTTAGAAAGGATGTCTATAATCATACCAATACTATGGGCCACACATGGCATTCATCACTCTCACATCTCATCTGTCTTTTCTCCTTACAATCACGTAGTCTATTAAATGCCAACGTTTGCTGTAAGGGTGCATCCATGAATTTTTATTGCATTTATGTTTATGTCTTATGTTTATAAGACAGTATTGATGATAAAGTCATGAGATACACAAGTCTTCAATATTAAGTAACCATTGCTGTTGTTTCCAATTCCATTCCTTCCCAAGTACTCCTTGACATATCTGGTAGTCTGAGCTAACTCTAGCATTAGAGTCACCTAGAATAAGCTTATCCTCTTTTGGCACATTGATGATGAGAGTCTCCAGGTCTTCATAATTTTTTTTTACCTCATCAACATTCATCATAGTGGGAGCATAGGCACTGGTGATAGTGGTATGGCATTTTCTTGCAAGTAGAAATCATATTGTCAAAGCCTTTTGTTCACTCTGCTTGGTAGGCATACAAACTTGTTGACTAGATTAGTTTTGATTGCAAAACCTATACCAGCTTCATAGCACTTCCCTTCACCATGGCTGTTTCAGAAAAAAAAATGTGTATCCAGTTCTGACTTCACTTAGCTGATGTTGATTTGCTAGCCTTGTTTCACTCAGGGCTGATATTTGGATTTAATACTTTCAAAGTTCTCTCACAAGAGCTGTTTGTCTTTCAGGTCTACTGAATTTTATGTTGTCTATAAGTGTGTGCATATTTCATGTACTGATAGTGAGTGGAATCATCTTTCCAGAAAGTCTTTATACATTATTTTTGTGTTTCAATCACAGGGTGGGATCCTGACCTGCCATGGTAATCAGGACAGGGTTGGGTAGGCAGACAGTTTTTAGGGCACCTTTTCTAGATGCTTCCTTGCAAAAGGATATGAGCAGTGTGACCCTTAAAAGGCTCCTAAGAAAAATACCCAATGAAATAACAAATTAGAAATTCTGAAAATCAAAGGAGAGATTAAGAAAATTGAAAGTAGGAAAATTACTGAACTAATAAATAAAACTAAGAACTAGTTTTATGAAAAACAATAAAATAGGTGAACCTTTGGTTAATTTGTTTTCAAAAAGGAAAGAAGAAAAGCAAGTTACTGGTATCAAAAATGAAAAGCATGAATTCATCACCAATGAAGAGGAAATTAAATTGATAAATAGGAGCTATTTTGCCCAACTGTATGCCAATTAATTTAACAATGTAAGTGAAATGGATAAATACTAACAAAAATAAATTGCCCAGTTAACAGAAGAGGAAAAAATACTTAACCCCATTTTAGAAAAAGAAATTGAACAAGTCGTCAACGAACTCCCTAAGAAAAATATGCAGGGCCAGATGTAGTTGCAAGTGAATTCTACCAAACATTTAATGAACAATTACTTCCAGTACTATAAAAACTATTTGGGAAAATAGGCAAAGTCCTACCAAATTATTTTTATGACACAAGCATGGTGCTGATACCTAAACCAGGAAGAGCTAAAAAAGAGAAAGAAAATTTGAGACCAATTTCCCTAATGAATATGGATGCAAATTTTTAAATAAAATATTAGCAAAAAGATTACAGTAATTTGTCATAAGTATAATTCACTATGACCAAATGGGATTTATACTAGGAATGCAGAGATTGTTCAATATTGGGAAAACTATCAGCATAACTGACCATATCAATAACAAAAATAACAGAAGTCATATGATTATCTCAATAGATGCACAAAAAGCTGCCAATTAGAAACATGAGAGAGCATAGGAATAAATGGAGTTTTCTTTAAAATGATAAGTCATATACAGCTAAAACCATCAGCAAACATTATATGTAATGGAGATAAGCTATAAGCATTCTCAATAAAACCAGGGGTGAAACTGTGATACGCATTATCACCACTATTGTTCAATATTGTATCAGAAATGTTGGCTTTCATAATAAGAGAAGCAAAAAAAAATTGAAGGAATTAGAATAGGCAATGAGGAAATAAAATGATATGATGGTATACTTAGAAAATCCTAGAGAATCAACTAAAAAAATACTTGAAATAATTAATGACTTTAGCAAAGTTTCATGATATAAAATAAACCCACATAAATCACAGGCATTTCTATGTAATAGTAAGAAAGCCCAGCAGCAAGAGATAGAAAGAGAAATTCCACTTAAAATAACTACAGACAATATAAAATATTTGGGAGTCCACTGCCAAGACAAACCCAGGAACTATATGAACGCAATTACAAATCACTTTTTGAATAAATAACATCATATCTAAACAACTAGAAAAGTGACAATTGCTCAAGGACAGGCCAAGCCAATATAATAAAAATGAAAATTCTGCCATGGGAAATTTACTTATTCAGTGCCATACCAATCAAACTACCAAAAAAATTATTTTATAGAGATAGAAAAGATAATAACAAAATTCATCTGGAAGAACAGAAGGTCAAGAATAACCAGGGAATTAATAGGTAAAAAAATGAAAAGGAAGATGGGGTAGCCATACCAGATCTAAAACTATATTATAAAGCAGTAATCACCAAAACTATTTGGTACTGACTAGGAAATAGAGTGAAGGATCAGTGGAATTGGTTAGATACACAAGACACAGTAGTCAATGATTACAGTAATCTACTGTTTGAAAAACCCAAAGACTCCAGCTTCTGATATAAAAAAGACGCTACTTGAAAAAAATGCTTGGAAAACTGGAAAATGGTACAGCAGAAACTAGGTATAGACCAACATCTCACACCCTATACCAAGATAAGCATGAAATGGGTACATGATTTAGACATAAGGGATGATACCATAAACAAAGTAGGAGAACAAGGAATACTTTACCTCTCAGATCTATGGAAAAGGGAAGAATTTATGACCAAATAAGAGATAGACAGCATTATAAAATGCAAAATGTTTTTATTACATTAAATTAAAAACATTTTGCACAAAAAAAAGCCAATCCAACCTAGATTAGAAGGAAAGCAAAAAGCTGGGAACAATTTTTACAGCCAGTGTTTCTGATAAAGGCCTCATTTCTCAAATATATAGAGAACTGAGTCAAATTTATAAGAATACAAGTCATTCCCCAATTGATAAATGGTCAAAGGATATGAACAGGCAGTTTTCAGACGAAGAAATTAAAGCTCTCATATCCTAGGAAAAAAATGTTCCAAATCACTATTGATTAGAGAAATTCAAATTAAAATAACTCAGAGGTACCACCTCACACCTATCAGATTGGCTAATATGACAGAAGAGGAAAATGATAAATATTGGAGAAGATGTGGAAAAATTAGAACACTGATGCATTGTTAATAGAGTTGTGAACTGATCCAACCATTCTGAAGAGCAATTTGGAACTATGCCCAAAGGGCTATAAAACCGTGTATATCCTGTTATCTAGAAATACCATTACTAGGTCTACATCCCAAAGAGATCACAAAAAAGGGAAAAGGACCCACATGTACAAAAGTATTTATAGCAGCGCTTTTTGTGGTGGCAAAGAATTGGAAATTGAGGGGATGTCCATCAATTGGGGAATGGCTGAATAAGTTATGGTATAAGAATGTAATGGAATACTATTGTACTATAAGAAATGATCAGCAGGCCAATTTCAGAAAAACCTGGAAATGTTCACATGTACTGATGCCGAGTGAAGTGAGCAGAACCAGCAGAACACTGCACACAGTAACAGCAACATTGTATGATGATCAACTATGATTGACTTAACTTTCCTCAGCAAAACAATGATCTAAGACAATTCCAAAAGACTCATAATGGAAAATGCTATCTACATCCAGAGACAGATCATGGAGTCTGAATGCCAATCAAAGCATACTGTTTTCACTTTTTTTGTTTTTTTTTCTTTTTTGTGGTTTTTCCCTTTTGTTCTGATTCTTCTTTCACAACATGTCTAATGTGGAAATATGTTTAACATGATTGTACATGTATACACTATATCAGATTGCTTGCCATCTTGGGGAAGGGGGAAAGAAGGGAAGAGGAAGAAAAAATTTGGAACTCAAACTTTCACAAAGATCAATATTGAAAACTATCTTTACATGTAATTGGAAAAAATAAAATGCTATTAAGAGGAAAAAATAAAATAGAAGGTTGCTCAGACATGCAGGGTGCTGCCAAATCCCATTGCTGCTTCTCAGCCTTTCTGCAGCATCTGACAATGTTTATCACTTTCTCTCAGATATTCTCTCCTATAGAGGTTTTCAATGACACTGCTTTTTCTTGTTTTTCCTGCTACCTATCCGATGACTCTTTCTGAGTCACTTTGCTGGCACATCATTTCTGTCATGTGCCCATAACTCTAGTTCTGGTCTCTGTCCTGGGCCCTCTTGTCTATCTACAATATCTCAGTGGGTGACCACATCAGTTTCAATAGGTCTATCATCTTTATGCAAATGACTATATATCTAGTCTCCTTATCTATCTTCCAGTCTTAAATCTCCATCTATTGGATATTTCAAATTAAATGCCTCATAGGCATCTCAAATTCAACACATCCAAAACAGAACTCCTTATTCTCACTCCTAAACCTAGTCCTATTCTTAACATCCCTATATCTGTTAGGGGAAATTATATCCTCCTAGTCATTAAGATCCTTACTGTCTTTCACACACATCTAATTGATTGCCAAGTCATTTCTACCACTACAACATCTCCCAACCCCATCTCCTTCTATTTACACTTATGATCATCACCCTAGTCCAAGTCCATATAACCTCTTGCCAGACTATCACAATAGCCTCCTAACTAGTCACTTTGCCCCAATGAATAAAAAACATTTAATAAGATCCTACTATGTATCAAGTACTACAATAATTACTGAGGATACATAAATGCAAAAAAATACATGCAGTCAAAGAATTTATAATTCACATTGGAAAAGACAACACATGTGTGAGAATAGAGGTCTGAGAAAGGTTTTTCTGTTTTAAAAAGTCACAGAGATGGTGAGTATTTTTCCAGAAATGTTAATTTTATTACGATTCTCAAAGCAAGGGAGGGGTAAGGGGCAGGATGGTGTACTTATGTAAGACTAGAAACAAGGAAAGTATCCAGAGGTATGCAGTCTGGAGGGACATAAGCCTGGTCTAGGGCCTGGGACCAGATATATTTAGGAACAGTGGGATGTATGCAATGGCTGACTTACCAATTTAGACAGCAGGGCCTGTGACTGTTGGTGTTAAATTTTAGTGGATTAATGCAAATAGGACATGGTATCAAAAAGTCCAAGATATGGAGGGAGCTATAATAACAAGGAGATGGTTGGGTTCATGGAAAGACCAAGTATGATTTAAAGCATTATATCTCCTGACTCTCATTCATTCTCCACACAACTTTTCCTAAAGCACAAGTCTGATTATATCACTCCCCAGTTCAGTAAAGTCCAATGATATTCTATTGCTTTTAGGATCAAATACAAATACCTCTCTTTGGCTTTTAAAGCTATTTACAAACCTTATGACACAATGCCCCCCTTTCTGTGATCCAGACAAAATGGAGTCTCTTGCTGTTCTTAACACACAACACTCTCCTGTCTAGGTACTTCTGAACTGGCTATTCTGCATGCCTGAAATGAACTCCCTTCTCACCTCTACTTCTTAGGATGAATTCCTTGTTTCCTTTAAAAGTTTATTTCAAATACCACCTCCTCCATAAAGTGTTTCCTTAACCACCTCAAATCCTAGTATCCTCCCCCCCAAAAAGTCTTTGTACTTATTTTGTAAATGTTTATATATGGACTTGTCTCTTTTGAGACAATTCTTTTGAGAATGTGAGTTCCTTGAAGACAGGTACTATTTCCTTTTTCTTTAACTCCGAGAAAGTTAAATTACCATAAAAACTATAAAGTGGGATCATATGTCTAATAGAAAACCATGGTTATATTTTTGAAAGGGTTAACATAACTGTATTTTTAAAATGGCAAATCTTCAAACTACAAATAGTTTAAATGCCTCTCCACTTTTGCAGTTAAGGTTAACAGAAGTGAAGTTTTCCTTTAAAAAATAAGAAATGAAAAATATAAAGAAAAAGAAAGATTTGATTTCTTTCTACAGTTTTAAGGTGATTAGAAGATAAAAGAATGTCACACCAAAGAGAGAAAAAAGACCAAAAAAACCACTAGGAGTTAAGAAACAAATAGTAGAGAAAAGTGAAGCCAAGATAGGGGAGAGAATTAAGCGTTGCTGCTTAGTTCATTAAACCTAACCCTCTAAATAACTTTTTAAAACACCTCAAATCAAATTGTGAGTGGGATAAACAAAAAAGAAACAGTCACAGTATTTCATTTATCCAGTACAGCTTATGAGGACAGAAAGTGAGGTCTGCAGATGTTGGGGTGGGGGATACTAGAAGCAAGTATATAGAAAGCACCAGCTGTGGGGCCTGGAGGCAGCAGCAGCAGCAGCAGCAGTGGTTTTGACACCAAGAGTGCTCAGTGTCAAGGACAGTAAGAGGACTAAACACTTGGTAAGAAAGATATTGCAGGAGATTCCTACACTAGTAATGGGCACAGGACCAGGCACCATTTGGCAGTTCCTTTGCCCACTCCCTAGTTCCAGATCACAGTTTAAGAGTGGAAAGGAAGCACCTCAGTGCAGACTAGGATAGTGAACTTTCCTTGGAAACCTACAGGCCCCCAACCCCAGATGTGAATGGAGTCCAACTCTATTCAAAGTCAAGAAATAGGCTAGAAAATGAGCAAAAAACAAAAAAGAAAACTGGCTCTAAAAGAGTTCTTTGGTGACAGGGAAGCTCAAGACACAAACTCAGAACAAGAAAATGATTTGAAAACATCTAAAAGCAATCATGATCACAGACAAAGCAAAAACAAAAATAGACCTAATGAAAATGAAAGAGACTATATTTTGCTGAAAGGAAACAAACAACAAAGTAATATTAATAGTGAATACATATGCACCAAATAGCATAACATCCAAATACTTGAATGGAAAATTAAATTTTTCAGGAGGAAATAGTAAAACTCTATTCATGGGGGAACTCAATTTACCCCTCTCAAAAATAGTTAAATCTAAATCATAAAATAAACAAGAAAGAAGTTAAGGAGATGAGCAGAATTTTAGAAAAGTAACATATGATAGATTCCTAGGAAATATTTTATGGGAATAAAAAGAATATACTTTTCTCAGCTGTACATGGCATGAAAGTTTACTGTTAGGGCATAAAAACCTCATCAAACAATTCAGAAAAGCAAAAATATTAAATGTACCCTTTTGGGATCACAATATGACAAAAATTACATTCTGTAAAGAGCCTTTGAAAGAGATTAAAAATTAGTTGGAAATAATGTAATGTTATCCTAAAGAATGAGTCAAAGAACAAATCATAGAAATGATCAATCATTTCATTAAACATAATGACAACAATTAGACAGGGCAACATAACAAAATTTGTGGGATGCAGCCAAAGCAGTACTTGGGAGAAAGTATATCACTAGACATGTACATCAATAAAAGAGAAAGAGAAGATCAATAAATTCTGTGTACAAATTTATAAAAATTGGAAAAATAAATATAAAATCCCTAATTAAATGCCAAATTAGAAATCCCAAAAGCCAAAGAAGAAATGAACAAAATTGAAAGAAAAAAATCATTAAACTAATAAAGAAAAGCAGGAGCTGGTTTTACAGGGGTGAAAAGGCAGTAAAATTGGTAAGCCATTTGCCAACTTGGTTTTTAAAAAAGCAAATCAAATTACTAATATCAAAAATGAAAAGGGTAAATTTACAACCAATGACGATGAAATTAAAATAATTGTTAGGAGCTAAGTTGCCCAAATATAAGCCAATAAAACTGACACTCTAAATTAAATATTGAATATTTATGAAAAATATATATTGCCTTGATTAACAGAAAAGGAAATAAAATACTTAAATAATCCTACCTTAGAAAAATAAATTAAACAAGCCATAAATGAACAAAAAAAACTAGGAATAGATGGATTTACAAGTGTGCATGTTTTCTCTTTTAAAATAATATAAAATCCTTGAGGACAGGAAATATTTCATTTGGACTCCAAGCAAGAGGAAGCCCACAGGTGTGTTGCTCATCCCAAAGCCAGGTTAGAAACTTGCAGAGATTGAACAAGAAAATTAATGATCAGATTTTGCCCTGGATCAGACCACTTTGGGAGCACTGAAACTTGCCTGTTCCCAACCTGTGATATAAACAGCAGCTAGGTGGAACAATGAACAGAATGTGAGGACTGGATTTATGAAAATTCATCTTTCTGAGTTCAAATCTGGCCTCAGACACTTACTAAGTGACCCTAGGCCAGTCACTTAACCCTGTGTGCCTCAGCTTCCTCATTGTAAAATGAGCTAGAGAAGAAAGTGTCAAATCACTCCAATATCTTTGCCAAGGGAACCCCAAATAGGGTTACAAGGAGCTGTACATGACTGAACTGAAGAACAACCTCAGATGTCCCTGAGATCCTGGAATAACACGACATTCAATACCAGGAGAAATCAGCAAGACACAAGAAGACACAAGTTCAGCTAGACATTTTCTACAGGAGTGTACAAAGCCTTACCCTTATATAAAGTCTGATGTTAGAATGTATGCTGGAAGAATTAGCAAAGAAAAAACAGAATCCCACCATAAAGAGCTATTATGCCAAGACGGACACTCAAAGCACAAACTCAGAATAATAGAATAACTTCAAAACATTTATAAGCAAATCTTTAAATTAAAAAAAATAATAAATTAGGTGCAAAATCAAAAAGAATTCATGGAACATATGAAAGAAGAGTTTTAAAAGATTTTAATTTTTTAATAATTGAAATGAGAGTGTTCTAGAAAAAAGATATGTAAAAGATACAAGCAAAAAATTCCCTGAAAATTACAATGGATCAAATAGAAATTAATGATTCCATGAGGCATTAAGAAATATTAAAACATGGTCAAAAGATGGCAAAATAGGAGAAAATCCAAGGTATCTTATGGGAAGCCAACTGACCTAGAAACCAGGATCAAGAATCAATCTATGGAGCAGAGTCAAAATGGCAGATTAGAGGAAACAACCTAGCTTAACTCTTTCAGTATTCCCCTCCAAATAATTTTAAAATAACTTCTCAAATCAAATTTTGGAGTGGTAGAATCAACAAAAGGTCAGGGTGAGACATTTTTCCATCTAAGAAAATGTTGGAGGATGGCAAAAGAGGTCTGTGACGCTAGGTGAAGGCCTATCCAGAATACATGCATGCAAGGTGCAGACAGGAGCAGACACAGCAGCTTTGGGAGCCCTCAGTCCAGAGAGGGTAAGGAGGTTGGACAACTGGTTATAAAGAAATTACAAGGGACCCTTCGCTAGCACTTGGTGCAGCTGTTGCTGAGTGGCTACTCTACTGCTCATATGCAGTTCCAGATCACAGTTCCAGGGTAGAGAGAAGCATTTGTGGTCAGCCATAAGAGAACAGAGGCCCTGGTCATAGTTTCAGAGCCAAGAGGAGTGCTAATGCTTGCAGATACAGGGGATAAGGGGCCCTTCCTGGGTAAAGGCCAGAGCTCAGACCAGGAGAGCAGTAACCACACCTCTTCCCAGATCACAATGCTTTGGAAGAATGAAAAACTTGCAGACTCCCAGAACTAGCTTTGAAAATAGCAACACAAAACAGCATGAAGCATGGGACAGTGTCTCCCCACCCACAGGCGGGTAGAACTCAACTTTAACATAAAGATCAAAGTCAAGAAATAAACTGAAAAAATGAGCAAACAACAAAAAGAACTGGACTTTAAAAAGCTACTACAGTGGCAGGAAAGACCAAGACAGAAACTAAGAAGGAGACAATGACATGAAAACAGCTATAAGCAAACATTCAAAGAAAAAAAAAACTAATTAGACCCAAGCACAACAAGAATTCCTGGAAGTGTTCAAGAAAGAGATAAGAGTAGTAGAGAAAAATTGAGAAAGGAATGGGAATTGTGCAAGAAAATTATGAAAAGAGAAAATTAATAGCTTGTTTAGAGAGGAATGAAAAATTCTAGAGAATGTAACACCTTAAAAAAACAGAATGGCTTAATAGTAAAAAGGGACACAAAAATTCACTAAAGAATAAACTCTTTAGAAAGCAGAATAGGCGAGAGAGAGAGACAGAGAGACAGAGAGAAAGAGAGAGAGATACAAAAACTCCCTGAAGAAAATAATACCTTAAAAAATAGAATTGGGCAAGTTAAAGCTAATGATTCCATGAGAAAATAAGAAACAATAAGATAAAGTCAAAGAACTAAAAAATAGGAGAAGATGTGAACTATCTCATCACGAAAACAACTGACCTGGAAAGTGGATCTAGGAGAGATCATTTGAGAATTGTTGGACTACCAGAAATCCATGATCAAGAGGAGACCCAAGACATCATATTTCAAGAAATTACAAAGAAAAACTTCCCCAATATCTTAGATCCAGTGGGTAAAACAGAAATTGAAAGAACCCATTGATCATCTCCTGAGATCACAAAAGGATAACTATTATGTTATATCCAAATATCATATACATAATATCTGAATTATTATTTTATATCCAAATTCAGAGCTAACAAAAAAGGAAGACAATACTGCAAGAAGCTAGAAAGAAGCAATTCAGATATTGTTGAACCGTAATCAGGATCATACAAGATTTAGTAGCTTCCACATTAAAGCAGCAGAGGACTTAGAATATGATATTCCAGAAGGCAAAGGTGCTATTTCACAACAGAGAATAACCTACCCAGCAAAACCGATTACAATCTTTCAAGGGGGAAATAGAGACTTTCAAGTACACCTGAGTAAAAGACCAGAGCTGAGTAGAAAATTTGACATTAAAACCCAAGTCTCGAGAAAAGCATAAAAAGGTAAACATGAAAAAGAAATCATACAGCACTTAAGGTTAAACTATTTAGGTTTCTCTATGGGCAGATGATTGATACATGTAACTCTTAAGAACTTTATCCTGATTAGGGCAGTAAAAAGGATTTTTCATAGACAGATGGCACAGGTATGAGTCAATTATATTGGCATGACTCCCCCCAAAAAATGAAGGAATGAAAAAGAGGAACACACTGGGAGAAGATGGAAGGGAGAAATAAAAGGAGAAAATTTTTTTTCTCACATAAAAGAGGTGTGTAAGAAAGCTTTTACAATGTAAATGAAAATGGGGGGTGGCCACCAATACTTGAACTCCACTCTCATCAGAACTGGTCCAAAGAGGGATGAGTATATATACATATTCAATTTTGTATTGAAATCTCTCTTACCCAATAGGGGAAAAGGAGGGAAAGGGAATAAGAGGAAAGAGGAAGGAAACATAAGAGGGAAGGTGGATGAAGGGAGGCAGTGGTTAGAAACAAAATAGACTTTTGAGGAGGAACCAGATAAAAAGATAGAAAGAAGAAACAGAAGAAAATGGCAAAAATATCAAAATAAAAATTACCTCTAGTTTCTTCTGTATTGATTTCTACTATATTAATTCTACAATATAATTGATTTTTTGCTGTATTAGTTTTTTAATTAAGTTTCCATCTGCCTAAAGCAATCTTGCTCTATCCTTGAGTTGAGCTTAGGAATTAAACTTTCCTTCTAAGACAGTTATAAAAGATAGTTATAAGAAAATCTGTGGTCCCTTATACCATCAGTTACTGGAAAACTCCATCTATCTTTGAAGGCCTACAAGCTGACCTGGTATATTTCCACAAGATTTATTGTTGCCCTTGTATAGTTAATCGAGTTTTCCCTCTCTCCTATGAAGATAGAAAATCTTATAGTTTTGGTCCCTATCAACGATTACAAGATGTTGGTGGGTCCCATAAAACAATGAACATTCCTTAGTTCTCAGAGAGGGGTGGTTACTAGCTCCATTTGGGTGCTAGCCCACTTTTCTTTGATATAATTAGTCATTTTGTCCCCACCCCCATGAAGCTGCCTATCCTGTAAACAATCACATGATCTTCCCCACTTACCCAATTCTGTGCTCCCCAAAACTATAAGAAAGTAGATGACCCCTACCTCAGGGTCATTGGTTATTGAGAGGAACCAGTGACCCAATTTATTAGTTGCTGCTAGCCTAATTGATAAATTTATTATGCTTAGATCATTGTCTCTCAGTTTACCTTAATTTCCAAATGTAACAATGGGATGGAGGGGAAATACAGTTAGTAAAAATAACTGCGGATGTGAATGGGATGAACTTACCCATAAAGCAAAAGTGGATAACAGAATGGATTAGAAACCAGAATCTCATAATATGGTGTGTACAACAGACATACTTAAAATAGAAAGATACACACAGTATTAAAATAAAGGTCTGGAGCTGAATCTATTCTTCTTCAGCCGAAGTAAAAAAGGCAGGGATAATGATCATGATCCCAAAGCAAAGGCAAATAAATGTAAGAAAAGAGGTAATCAGGGAAGCTATATTTTGCTAAAAGGTACCACAGACAACTCCTCTTGGATCACTGCCTTATAGCAGAAGAGCTTGCATAGTTTAATGAAACTAAAAGCTATTCCATGCAGGGTTACCAAATATGGACAGGTCATAGCAGAGAGTTCTGACAAAGGGTGATCCACTGGAAAAGGAAATGGCAAGCCACTCCAGTATCTTTGTCAAAAAAAAAAAACTTGGACAGTACTAAAGTGATAAAAGAGATGATATCAAAAGATGAGCCTCTCAGGTCTGAAGCTGTCTATTATGCTACTAGAGAAAAGTCGAGGACAACTATATTGCCAATGAGATACCCACAGCACGTGCTATGAATACACTGGCATATTCGCAGGTTTGAATTGCAAGATATAACAGACTCTCTCTATGGAAGACAAAACCAAGACATTTATTCACACCAAAAAGCCAAATCCAACAAAGCAACAAAGAAATCTGACACATTATTAATGCAGGGGGCACTGCCATCCCCAAGCCGTCCCTCCATCAGGCTTCCCCACAAACAAACTCCCTCAAGCAAAATCACTCCCTCTCTCACTCATGCTAGCTGCTCTCTCTCTCTCCAAGCTCCAACTCACTCTGTCTCTCTCCCGGCTCTGATTCATTCCAACTTCCTGCTCCACCCATATGGCAAGCTCCTCCCCTCCACAGGCTCATGTGACTCAGGCTTCCATGTACCTCAAGCAGGTCACATAGGCCTATTAACGGATGAGAAAGATCTTCCCGTTTTCATTAAGATAACAACTACAAGTAGCTCCAGTATCAATACAGTGACTGAGCCAAAGTCAAAAGGAAACTCAGTTGCAGATACATCTGGTAATGAAAGGGAAGCCTGATGCTGAAAAGATGAATATTGCATAAGAGCCTGGGATATAAGTTCTATGAACCATAGTAAGCTGGATGTAGTCAAACAGGAGATGGAAATATTAAACATTGACACCTTGGATATCAATGAACTTAAATGGATGGGAATGGATGAATTTAATTCAGGTGATCATTACAAATACTACTGTGGGCAAGAATCCTTTAAAAGAAATGGAGTAGCCCTTGAAGTCAATAACAGGGTGAGAAAAGCTATATTGGGATAAAATGACACAATATCTACTTGAATCCAAGGCAAGCCATTCAACACCACAGTAATGCAAGTCTATACTCCAACCATTGATGCTAAAGAGGCGAAAGTTGATCAGTTCTATGACAACCTAGAACATCTTCTAGAAGTAAAACCAAAATAAAAAAAAGATGTCACATTCATCATAGGGGATTGGAATGCTAAAGTAGGAAATCAAAAGATAATTGGAAGAACAGGCAAGTTTGGCCATGTAGTACAAAATGAAGCAGGAAAGAGACTAAAAGAGTTTTGTCAAGATAAGTCACTAGTCATAGCAAGCACTCTTTTTTAGCAACCCAAAAGGTGACTCTACACATGAACATCACCAGATGGGCAATATAGAAACAAGATTGATTATATACTTTGCAGCCAAAGGTGAAGAAACTCTATACAGTCCATTAAAAAAAGCCTGGAACTGACTGGTTCAGATCATGAACTTCTTATTGCAAAACTCAGATTGAAATTGAAGAAAGTGGTGAAAACCAGAACTCTATAGGGTATGACCTAAATAACAGCCCTTATGAATATGAAGTGGAAGTGAACAGATTTAAGGAATCAGATCTTGTATACAGAGTGCCTGAAGAAGTATGGGCAAAGATGTGTAATATTGTGCAGTAGGCAGCAACAAAATACATTCCAAAGAAAAAGAAGTCCAAGAAAGCAAAATGACTAGCTGATGAAGCTTTACAAATAGCTGAGGAAAGAAGGAAAGTAAAAGGTAAAGAAGAAATGGAAAGATACACCCACCTGAATGCAGAATTCTAGAGAATAGTAAGGAGAAATAAGGTTTTCTTAAATGAGCAATGCAAAGAAGTAGAAGAAAACAATAGAATGGGAAAGACAGATGTCTTCAAGAAAATTAGTGACATCATGGAAATGTTTCATGCAAAAAACAATTAGGCATGATAAAAGACAAAAGATGGTATCAACTTAAGAGAAGCAGAAGAGATTAAGAAGATGTGGCAAGAATACACAAAGTATACAAGAAAGACCTTAACATTACCAATAACTATGATGATGTAGTTACTGATCTAGAGCCAGATATCCTGGAGAATGAAGTCAAATGGGCCTAGGAAATATACCTAGCAATAAGGCTAGTTGAGGTGAAGGAATTCCAGCTAATCTGTGTAAAATGTTAAAAGATAATGCTGTTAAAATGCTGCACTCATTATGCCAGAAATTTGGAAAACTCGTCAATGACCACTGGATTGGGAAAGATAAGTTTATATCCCAATCCTAAAGAAAGGAAATACCAAGTAATATTCAAATTACAATTGTGTTCATTTCATCTGCCAGCAAGGTTATGTTTAGGATTCTTCAAGCAAGACTTCAATAATATGTGAACTGAGAATTACCATAAGAACAGGCTGATTTTCAAACAGGCGGAGGAACTAGAGACCAGATTGTCAACATTTAGTGGATTATGGAGAAAGCAAAGGAGTCCCAGAAAAAAAAAATGTCTGCTTCTGCTTCATTCACTACAATAAAGCCTTTGACTATGTGGAGCACAACAAAATATGGCAAGTCCTCAAAGAGATGGGAGTACCAGATCATCTTCCTTGTGTCCTGAGGAACTCACATGCAGGTCAAGAAGCAACAGTTGGAAATTAATGTGGAACAATTGATTGGTTTAAGATTGGAAAAGAAATACAACAAGGCTGCATACAATCACCTTATTTATTTAACTTATATGCAGAGTACATCATGCAAAATTCCCGACTGGATGAATCAAAAGCTGAAATTAAGGTTTCCAAGAGAAATATCAACAATCTCAGATTTGGAGGCAATACCACTCTGATGGCAGAAAGTGAAGAGGAACTGAAAAATCTCTTGATGAGAGTGAAAGAGGAGAGTATAAGGCTAACTCTAAACTTAATATAAATAATCAAGATCTTGGCAACTGGTCCCATCACTTTCTGACAAATAGACAAAAAGAAATGGAAGCAGTATCAGATTTTATATTCTTGGGCTCAAAGATCATCGCAGACAATAACTACAACCATGAAATTAAAACATGCTTGCTTCTCAGAAGGAAAACTGTGGAAAATCTGGTTAGCACTGAAAAGAAGAGACATCACTTGCCAACAAATGTCCATATAGTCAAAACTTCATTTTTTTCTAGTAGCAATGTATGTCATTAATTCTCTTAGAGAATGAAAGATGAACAACAACAATTGTGGAGTAGTGAACTGGTCCAATTATTCTGGAGAACAATTAGGAACCCAAAGGGTTATGAAAATGTGCATACCCTTTGATTCAGCAATTCCACTACTAGGTCTGTATCCCAAAGAGATCATAAAAGGAGGAAAGGACCCACATGTACATGCAGTTCTTTTTGTGGTGGCAAAGAACTGAAAATCAAGGGGATGCCTATCAATTGGCAAATGGCTGAACAAGTTGTAACATTTTATTATGTTATAAGAAATGTGTTATAAGAAATGACAAGGGGGGTAGTTTCAGAAAAAAATAGGGCAAGACTTATATGAACTGATACAAAGTGAAGTAAGATTACAAGGTCTGTATTCCAAAAGAGGTTTTTAAAAAGTAACAGAAAAGGACCTAGGAAATATATTTATAGCAGCTCTTTTCTGGGGGCAAAGAATTGGAAATTGAGGGGATGTCCATCAATTGGGGAATGTCTAAATAAATTTTGATATGTGATTATGATGAAATACTGCTGTGCTACAAGAAATGATGAGATGATGCTCTCAGAAAAACCTGGAAAGACTTACATGAGCTGATGCAAAGTGAAACATACTTTGAACAAAGTAACAGCAATATTATAAGATGATCAGCTGTGAATCACTTAGCTATTCTCAACAGTAAAATGATCCAAGACAGCTCTGAAAGACTTAGGATGAAAAATGCTATGCAACCTCAGAGAGGGAAGTGATGGTGTCTGAATACAGAATGAAGAATATTTTTTTACTTTATTTTTGAGGATTTTTTGTCTGCTTTCTTTCACGACATGACTATTATGGAAGTGTTTTGCATGACTACACATGTATAGCCCATATCAAATTCCTTGCCTTCTCAGTGACAGGGGTGGGGAGGAAAACAGAGAATTTGGAACACAAAATTTTATGAAATAAAGGTTAAAAAATGTTTTTGCATGTAACTGGGAAAAAATAAAATGCTAAATTTAAAAAAAAACAAAGTTAAGTGAGAACTGGGAGAGCATTATGCATAGTAACAGCAATGTTGCAATGATATCAACTGAGAAAGACTTGGCTAATCTAATCAATACAGGGATTCAAGACAATTCCCAAGGACTTATGATGAAAAAAAAATGTTATCCACCTCCAGAGAGAGAATTAATGAACTCTACATATTGAAGTTTAATTTTCTCCCTTTATTTTTCTTACTTTTTAAAAAATATGGCTAATATGGAAATATGTTCTGCATGATTTCATATGTATAATTGATATCATATTGCTTGATTTCTTACTGGGTGGGTAAGGGTGTCAGAGGAAGAGAGAGAAATTGGAACTCAAAATTTAAAAAGAATATTTAAAATAAATAAAATTTTTAAAAGAATCAGTGTGCTATCTAAATGTAGAAGAAAAAAAAAGAAAGAACCCAGAAATCATAAAAGAAAGCTGCTGAGATCTCTTAGAACCAGAAGGCAAAGCAGAAATTGAAAGAATCCTCTGGTCACATTCTGAAAGAAAACTCAACATGAAAACTCCCAGAAACACTAAAGCCTGAGTCCAAAGCTTCCTGGTCAAAGAAAAAAATACAGTAAGTAGCCAAAAAAAAAAAAAAAGAATTTCAACCACCAAAAAGCTATAGTCAAGATTCCACATTGTTTAGTAGCCACCATTATGAATCAGCAGATAGAATAGAATATAATATTTAAGAAGGCAAAAAATCTAGGCTTGCACCCAAGAATAATTTATCCAGCAAGAGTGAAAATAATCTTATAAGAAGAAAATGGCCCTTTAATGAAATAGATTTTAAGGATCCTTGATTAACAGATCAGAACTGAGTAGAAAATTTGACATATAAATACAAGTCAAAAGAGGCATAAAAAGGTAAATTTTAAAAAGCAATCATAAGGGATTAAAAAAGGATAAATTTCTTACATTCTAATATGGGGAGAAGGTATCCCCTTCATCCCCTATCATCAGCAGCAGCAGTCATATTGGGAATCTAATAAGACAGAAGACCTGAGAGTGGTGTGTTGCATTTTGATAAATTTAAAAGAAGAAAGGAAAGTGAGAGGAAAGAGGATATTTATGGAGGGAGAGCAAACAGGGAAAACTATCTCATAATTAGGATACACAATTAGAAGACTATATGAAAAAGAGGGAGTGGATGACATTTGAACCTCACTCTCACCTGAACTGATTAAAGGAGGGAAGTCTACAAAGGCATGTGCGCACACAAACCATCACAGAGTTGGGAACAGAAATACATTTCACCCAACAGGAAAAGAGGAGGCAAAGGGGAAATCTAAGAGGGAAGAAAAACAGGAAAGCTAAATTAAGGGGGAGATTTATACTAAGCAAAACAAGCTCTAACTAATAAGGGTAGATATCAATGAGGGGCTTAAAAGAAAAGTTGAGAATCCGTGATTGGTATCTGGGAAAGAAGGAAAGAGAAGAGCTATAGGAGAGCAGAAGCAAACTGCACCAAACTTACAGCACTGGTGTTAATCTCACTCCTCCCTCACTATCTTGTTTCTTTATAAAAGAAGGACAGGAAAGAAAGAGAATGAAGAGCATAAGAAAATAGGATAGAAATAAATATGCAATTAAAGAATCATAATTTTGAATTTAGACAAGTCACTTAATCTTTCTAGGTCACTACTTACTCATCTACAAAACACTGGGTTAGGTGGCTAATAAAGTATCAACAGCATGCTATGAGCCTACTTTGTGTTCAGTGTGGGAATAAAATGGAAATTGATCAACTAATCATTTCTAAGAGTTTTCTTTCTACATCCATAGGGAACTCAAAATAATCATCCTTTATTTCATCAGTCCATTTATTATTTGTGCTATTTCTTTTTAAGAGTTAATTTAGTCATCTAATTCTTGTCCTGTTAATTGTGGTGATTTATATTTTTATAAATGTTCATCCCTTTATTTTAAATGGTTACTTTTATTGGCATATAATTGGTGAAATAGCTCCTCATAATTTATTTTGTTTCTTCAATGTGAATTGACTTTTTAAATTTTTAATACCTTTAATTTTGTTTTCTTCTTTTTAAAGATTAATTTAGCTAATAGCTTATCTATTTTTCAAAAAAAATAATTTATATATTCATTCTTTTATTTTAATTTTCAGTTTTGTTAACCTCTCCTTTGATGATAGGATTTCTATTTTAGGGTTTAACTGATACATACACCCAAGTAAAGAAAAGCACAAAAAGGTAAGCACAAAAAAGCAATCATGAGGGATTTAACATGATAAAACTGTTCAAATTCTTTTTTAAAAAATTGACATTAGTAAACAGAGGTTTTTTTATATTTATTTATTAGTTTAACATTCATTTACACAAGATTTTGAGTTACAAATTTTCTTCCCTTCTCTTCCTTCCCCCCACCACAAGATAGCATGCATTTTGATTACTCCTTTCTGCCCTCTCTTCCATTACCCCACTCCTCCCCCCATACTCTTCCCCTTACCTTCTTGTAGAGCAAGATAGATTTCTATACCCCATTTCCTGTATATCTTATTTCCCAGTTGCATGTAAAAACAATTTTTAACATTTGTTTTTAAAACTTTGAGTTCCAGATTCTCTCCTTTCTTTCCTCTCCAACCACTCTCACTGAGAAGGCAAGCAATTCAATTTGGGTTATACATGCATCATTATGCAAAACACTTCCATAATAGTCATGTGGTGAAAGACTATATTTCCCTCCATCTTATCCTACCCCCCCCCCATTTATTCCATTATCTCCTTTGACCTTGTCGCTTTACAAAAGTGTTTGGTTCTGACTACGCACTCCCCCAATCTGTCTTCCCTTATATCATCCCCTGCCTCTTATCCCCTTTCTCTCTACTTTCCTATAGGGTAAGATACCCAATTGAGTGTGTGCCTTATTCCCTCTTTAAGCCAAATCTGATCAGAGTAAGGTTCACTCATTCCTTTTAACCTCCCCCCACTTCCCTTCCATTATAACTGTTTTTATTCTTGCCTTTTTTTGTGAGATCATTTACCCCATTCTATCTCTCCCTTTCTCCTTCTCCCAATATATTCCTCTCTCACCCCTTAATTTTATTTTTTGGATATCATCCCTTCATATTCAACTCACTCTGTGCCCTCTGTCTTTCTCTGTCTCTCTGTCTCTCTGTCTCTCTGTCTCTCTCTCTGTCTGTCTGTCTCTCTCTCTCTCTCTCTCTCTCTCTATATATATATATATATATATATATATATGTGTGTGTGTGTGTGTGTGTATACATATATATGTGTATATACATATACATATATACATATATGTGTGTGTGTCTGTGTATGTGTGTATTCCCTTCAACTACCCTAATACTGAGAAAGGTCTCATGAGTTACAAATATCATCTTTCCATGTAGGAATGTAAACACTTCAATAATTTCCATATGAAAGTCAAATGTTCTATTTAGATCTGGTTTTTTCATCAGGAATGCTTGAAAGTCCTCTATTTCATTGAATTTCCATTTTTCCCCCTGAAGCATTATACTCAGTTTTGCTGAGTAGGTGTTTCGTGGTTTTAATCCTAGCTCCTTTGACCTCTGGAATATCATATTCCAAGCCCTTCAATCCCTTAACGTAGAAGCTGCTAGATCTTGTATTATCCTGATTGTGTTTCCACAATACTTGAATTGTTTCTTTCTGGCTGCTTGCAATATTTTCTTCTTGACTTGGGAACTCTAGAATTTGGCTATAATATTCCTAGGAGTTTTCCTTTTGAGATCTTTTTCAAGAGGGGATCAGTGAATTCTTTCAATTTCTATTTTATCCTTTGGTTCTAGAACATCAGGGCAGTTTTCTTCGATAATTTCTTGAAAGATGATGTCTAGGCTCTTTTTTTGATTATGACATTCAGTTAGTCCAATAATTTTAAATTATCTGTCCTGGATCTATTTTCCAGGTGAGTGTTTTTTCCAATGAGATATTTCACATTGTCTTCTATTTTTTCATTCTTGTGGTTTTCTTTTATAATTTCTTGATTTCTCATAAAGTCATTAGCTTCCATTTGCTCCATTCTAATTTTTAAGGAATGATTTTCTCAGTGAGCTTTTGGACTTCCTTTTCCATTTGGTCAATCCTGCTTTTTAAGACATTCTTTTCCTAACTGGCTTTTTGGATCTCTTTTGCAATTTAGATTAGTTGATTTTTTTAAGGTGTTATTTTCTTCAGTATTTTTTGGCATCTCCTTTAGCTAGCTGTTGTCTCATTTTTAATGATTTTCTTGCATCACTCTCATTTCTTTTCCCAATTTTCCTCTACTCCCTTACTTGATTTTGAAAATCCTTGTTGAGCTCTTCCATGTCCTGCAACCAATTCATATTTTTCTTGGAGGCTTTGGATGTAGGATCTTTGACTTTGTTATCTTTTTCTGGCTGTATGTTTTGATCTTCTTTGTCACCAAAGTAAGATTCTACAGTTTGAGTGTTTATGCTGTCTACTCACTTTCCCTGCCAATCACTTCACTTTGGAGCTCTTTGTCAAGGTATGACTCTGCTTCCAGAGTGTAAGGTACTCTGTCCCAAGCTTCAGGGGTTTTGTGTAGCTGTTTTCAGATCTTCTTCTAGGCACCTAAAAATTTTCAGTTTTTCTGAGGTGGTATGATCCAAGAAACGGTGTTTTCTCCTCTACTGGCCTGTTCTCTGGTCTGTAAGTGACCTCAAGTACTCTTTCTGCCCTGGAACTTTGAGGAGGATTCCCTCTCCACAGCCACCACAAACTCTGCCACACCAGTGCTCCTACGCACCCCAGGACCACCAACCAAGACTGCAACCCAGATCCAAGCATGGCAAAGCAAAAGAATCCTGCCTCAATGCCAGCAGAGATCCTTGCACTCCATCTCTGATCAGATGCTTGATCCCTCCACCATGTATGGGCTTGGAGCTCTGGCCACTATCACTTCTACTGTAGCTGCCACAGCCACCTCTGCTGCCCTGAGGCTTGCGGCCAGACTGTGCTCTTCTCTCACCCAGGTCTGACAGAGTTTTCCCATTGACCTTCTAAGTTGTCTTTGGAGTTTGTGGGTTTAGAAGTCTGGAAACCTCCATAGCTGCCAGTGATTCAGTGCCCTGAGGCCTGCTCCACTTGGTCTGTGCTGGCACTAACTGTTATGGTAATTAGGGTGGGACTTTTTTTTTGCTGTTCTTCTCTTTTGGGATGCTAAGACCATCAAGTGCCTTTAATGAGTCTTGCCTTTCAAATGTAATGGCAAGCAAAGTGGACTTTTTGTTGTTTTTATTTTGGAGTGCTTTTTGGCACTAAGGAATCTTTGATTGAATTGGGAGGCTTTGATGACCTGCTTATGTCAAGGGAAGGCCTAGTTCACATGGGTTTGAGTGGCATGGATGTGATGCCCTCTGACCCTGAGCAAGCATTTAAGTCACAAGAAAACCTAGGTCATATGGGTTTGAGTACCATGGTTATGATGCCCTTTGACCCTGAAGAAGTGTGTATATATACTCAGAGGTTAGCAATACACCTTTGGGGGGCACACTCACTGAGTGTTGGTGACTAGACTCTGGGTAGCTGTTGAAGCAGCCCTCCCAGCTTTGAAAAACCCAGATATTGTCACTTCTCTCTCTGGTAACTATGTATGTATTGCTATGGATAGACTGGTTTGTGTTATTTGCTTGGTTTATAAAATTTCTGCTTGCAATTTCTGTCTGTATTCTATCTGAAGTTCAGAGTTCTGGCTTTTCCCCCTGAACTAAGTGAATGGTATATGTATGTTTAATTAAAGTAAGACTGTTAACCCCTTAAAGTTGCTTTCCTTAGAAAAGCAGATCAAAAGGCCTGTGCTAGCAGACCTTCTGTGTGCTGGTGTTATTGGCCTTGCACAGCCACAGTAGCAGCATGCAGCATTGTTGTTACAAGGAGCCTTCCCATTGGCCTTCCAGGCTATCTTGGGCTGGAGGCTTGTTTCACTCCATCATTTTGTGAGTTCTGTAGCTCTAGAATTTGTTTAGAGTCATTTTACAGGTCTTTGGAGGGATTTGGGGGAGATCCCAAGCGAGTCTCTGCTTTTACTCTACCATCTTGGCTGCGCCCCTCAAATTCTAATATGAGAAGATGATAGACATAACTCCTCAGAACTTTGTCATCATCAACTAATTTTTTAGCTTTTTCTGTTCTTCTTTTAAGATCATCAAAACATAATATGATCATAGTCAGGCCCTCTAGTCTTAGACTAGATCCTAAGACTGGAAAAGGCAAAAAAAAATAAATTAATTGGAAACAAAATAATTTAATACTAAAGAATGAGGAGGTCAAAGAACAAATAATGTATTAATTGATAATATCATTAAAGATAATGACAACAATAAGACAAAATAACAAAAATCTTGGGAAATAGCCAAAGCAATACTTGTAGGAAAAAATATATATTTTTAAATATTTGCATCAATTAAAGAGAGAAAGAGCAGATCAAAAAATTGGGCATGGACCTACAAAAATCTAGAAAACCAACAAAGTTAAAACTTCCAATTGAATATCAAAATAGGAATACTGAAAATTAAAGGAAAGAGTAATAAATTCAAAACAAAAATAAATTAATAAAGCTAGCTCATTTAAAAAAAAAACAAGAAAAGAAATAAGCCACCAGCTAACTTGATGTAAAAAAAAAAGAGAAAGCAAGAAAACCAAATTACAGGTATCAAATGTTAACAGGGGAAATCACAACCAGTAAAGAAGAAAAAAATTATTAGATGTTATTCTTCCCAATGATATACCAGTAAAACTGACAACCTAAATGAAATGCATAAATATTTATAAAAATATAAATTGTGTAGATTAACAAAACAGAAAATAGAGTACTTAAATTCACTTACCTTATAAAATGAAATTGAATAAGCTATAAATCAACTCCCATCTCCCCCCCCAAAAAAAATCTATGACCCCATGGACTTAAAGTGAATTCTACTGATTTTTAAGTTTACAAAGCATCATGCATTTTATCTTATTTGATTGTCATAACCTTGTGAGGTAGGTGCTATTTTACAAATGAAGAATCTGAGGTAGGAAGTGATGATATCTAAAAAATAAAATTAAGGAGAAAGGAATATATGGGGAGAAGGAGAAAGGGAAAGATAGAATGGAGTAAATTATCTCATGTAAAAGAGGCAAGAAAAAGTTGTTATAATGGAAGAGAAGAGGGGGTAGGTGAAAGGAAATGAGTGAACCTTACTCTCATCAGATTTGGCTTAAAGAGGGAATAACATAGACATTCAATTGGGTATCTTACCCTACAGGAAAGTAGGGAGAAAGGGGATAAGAGGGGAGGATAATATAAGGGAGGACAGATTGGAGGAGGGGGTAGTCAGAAGCAAACACTTTTGAAAAGGGACAGAGCCAAAGGAGAAAATCGAATAAATGGGGGATGAGATAGGATGGAGGGAAATATACTTGGTCTTTCACAACATGATTATTATGGAAGTGTTTTGCATAATGATATATGTATAAGCTATATTGAACTGCTTGCCTTCTCAAAGAAAGTGAGTGGGGAGAGAAAAGGGGAGAGAATTTGGAACTCAAAGTTCTAAAAACAAACATTAAAAACTATTTTTACATACAACTGGGAAATAAGATATACAGGCAATGGGGTATAGAAATCTATCGTGCCCTACAAGAAAGTAAGGGGTAAATGGATGGGGGGGAGTGGGGTGACAGAAGGGAGCCAGACTGGGGAAGAAGCAATCCAAATACATGCCATCTTGGGGTGGGGGGGGAGTGGAGAGATGGGGAGAAAATTTGTAACTCAAAATCTTGTAGAAATAAATGTTGAAAACTAAAAATAAATAAATTAATCTGAAAAAAAAAGATAAAAAATTTAAAAAGAAAAAGAATCTGGGGCTTAGAGAAGTCAAATGACTTACCCTGAATCTGAGGCAGGATTTGAACTTGGGCTTTCCTGACTCTGAATCCTACATTCTATCCCCCATAAAGCAACCTGCCTCCTGAATTCTTTCACTTTTCTTCTGGGTCATTCCCCAATCAAGATCTCTAAAGCTCTTCAACTTTACAGAAGCCCCTGAAAGGAAATAGATGGTAGGGAGAGTTTTTGCCACCTACCAGTCAGAAGGAAAAACCCAAAGATGAGATGTGGGCATATACATAGTGCTAGAAATTCTAGAAACCCCAAAGGAGGGAAATGGGAATGGGGTGGGTTGCTTGGAAACTACATAGGGAACGCTCATCATAAAGGTTTTAATATGCATATAAAGGCTCAAAATTCTGTCTCATGTCATCTGTAACAGTAAAAAAAAACAAAGCCCAGTTCTCAAAATACACACACAACACAATACCACATGCCGTGGGGAGAGGGAATAGAGAACAGGTTAATACATGTAGGTGGAATTTGAGTAACAATCTCTGCCTAGGTACCAGGGTCAGCATGTACAGGATCAATATGGTCCCTTCCTGGTGTCTGACTGGTATTCTGGGCACCAAGGCTACTCTCTCAGGCAGGGCCAGCTTCTGGATGGCAGGCACAGGGAGCATCTTCAACACTGCCTCATGACTCGTGGAGATCAGATTGAAGACTACAAAGAATCACTTATTCTGTTCCCAGTAGCACACATAGGCAAAGAGGTCATCCTGCATGGGCAAGACCATGAGGTCTCCATGACATACACCATTGGCTTATAATTCATGTTAGTATTAGCAAATCATATTCCTAAATGTATTTTAGTGCCTGGTAGACAGTCAATGTTTAACAAATTTTTGTCATTCATTCATTAAGATTTACAAAGTACTTCCATTGCAACAGTTCCATGGAAGCATTATTAGCCCCAATTTTTAGAAAAATGTTTTCTCTGCCCAAAAGGACGCTATTTAGATAAGGAATTATAAAAAAAACAAGTTGGAAAATAAGGAGTTGAAACCCAAATGAGTGAGAAAATGTTAAGAGGACAACTGGCATCCCTGAATGAATTTAAGTCAAGAAACAGATGAATAAATCTTCAGATATTGAGAGAAATGCCAAATGTGATTGCTCAGCAATTGTCAGTTCAAAGATTTTGGAGAACTGGGGAGATACTACAGAACTGGAGAAAGGAAAATATATCCAAAGAGGGAAGAAGATAAAATCTGCAAACTATTGGCCTGTAATCTTAACTTCTATTCCTAGAAAAAAAGATAGTGAATTATGAAAGAGGTAGCTGGTGTGGCATTGAAAAGAAGAACAGTGATCCCGAAAGTCCAGCATGGTTTCAAGAATAGTTCTTGCCAAGTTAAACTAATTTCCTTTTTAAATTGTTTGACTAGACTGGTAGATCATGGCAGTATTTTAGACCAAGTTAGTCAATAAGCATTTATTAAGTGCTTAGAATGTGCCAGGCACTTTCCTAAGTGCTAGGTAGACAAAGGCAAAAGACAGTCCCTGCTACATGTACAAATGTGGGCTAAGTGGTAGCCAAATAATGGAGATTCAAAATTGACTGAATGACTAAACTCATAGATTAATCATTAATTGCTTAATGTCAACTTGGAAAGAGGTTTCAGAAGGAGTGCTCCCAAGGCTCTGACCTCAGCCTTGTACAGTTCAGCATTTTTTTTTATCAATGCCTTTTTAAAAGTCTACATAAGGTATGCCTGTGAAAGTTTCAGAGCACTCTGTCAGAAGGAAGTGTAGACAGAGACAGCTACCAGATCTGATGACAGATTCAGGTACAAGAGTATCTTGATCATCTAGAAGGCCGTAGTGAATTTAAAAGAAAGATGAGGAAAATGCAAAGGGCCTGCAGGTGGGTTACCAAATGAATTTTGCAAATATAGGATGGGAAAGACAGAACCAGACAAAAGTGTCTATACAAGAGATTAGGAGATCTCAATGAGCCACAATCCTAAGTGATATGAGAACCAAAAAAATAAATTCTAAGTTGCATTGAGAGGAATAGTGACCCACCCACTCCATCCCCAAAAGGCAGTGACTGCTCTGCAAATCACATATGTAATTTGGGTCGCCACATTTTAGGAAATATATAGACAAGCTGGAGAACTTCCTGAAGGGTGTGAGAATTAAATAAATACCATCCATGGATCAGTTAACACAACTGTGTGTGTTTAGCCCAGAGAAGAGCAAATTTGTGTGGGAAGAAGGGGATAGATGATAGCAGTCTTCAAATATTTGATGAGATGTTAAGCATAAAAATGATTCAATTTGTTCTTCTTAGTGTCCTCAGTCACAGAGGCAGTTAGGTGGTATAGTGGATGGTGCACTGGGCCTAGAATCAGGAAGACCTGAGTTAAAATCTGGCCTTAGATGCTTACTCACTGTTTAACTCTTAACTAGTGACATAATTCTGTATGCCTCAGTTTCCTCAACTGTAAAATGGGGATAATGATAGCACCTACGTTCCAGAGTTGTTGTGAGGATCAAATGAGATAATATTTGTGAAACACTTAGAACAGGCCTGGCAGATAGTAGACACTTAACAAATACTTAATTCCTTCCTCGTACGTGAAATTCTGTTTCTGATATCTGTGTCTTTGAACATACTATCTTTCATATCTGTATTGCTGTCCCCTCTCAGTTCTACCTCTTGTAACCTCTAGCTCCCTCCAAGGCTCAGCTCAAATACTACCTCCTACAACAGATATTTCTTGATTCCCCCAATTATAATGCTCCCCCAAATTCTTTTGCATTTATTTTTCAATATTAGATTTACTTATCTCTGTATCTGATATATAAATACACACACATATCTAGACACATATATAATTGTAAGCTCCCTGAGGGCAGAAACTGTTTCATTTTTGTCTTGTCTCCATACTTGTAGGCTTGGACCAGCCACATAGTGGGTTAATTAATTTTGGGTAAATTAAAATATGTAAAGTAAAATCAGATTAAAATGGCCACCTGTAACAACAATGTTACTTGCAGCTGCTGTGGAGGTGTAAGATCAATAACACCAGTACACAGGAG